>NC_043997.1:5489497-5789497 GCF_902150065.1 Myripristis murdjan
CGGATCGATCCAAATATCAATACTATCGATAACACGTGGGTATCGATACCAGATCGATTTTAGCGCAACAGGGTCGATGCTAGTTTCAGTTTCTCTGTTGTAAGTTACCCATTATTGCAAAAAGAGTAGAAGTGTATGTGCAAACAACGTGCTGCTGTTGTAAATACGTATATGCATACTTTCCCTCCCTCCATTGCTGCTGCTGTCAGTGTTGTGACTCGTGTCATGTGAACTCATCGCGTTCACGCGCAGCTGCGCGCACCCTGACAACCAGCGCCAAACGGACGACACGTGCAGGGATGGCAGAGAGAAGGAGGAGTGTGGAGCTATTTCACAAACATTAATGAAAACCTTGCGAACTGCAATGTATGCAAAAAAGCTGTTTGCTACTGTGGCTAATTACGCTGGCTTGGTAGCTTGTAGCCCAAGGAGTGTAAACAAACTGTCTGAGTTGGCTGGCTTGAGAGTTGGTTACCTGGGGAGGGAAGGCGGGCTGTAGGCGGAGTCACTGACGTAATAACCAAGAATGACGTATTAAAACTCCAGGAAGTGAAATCCGCTAGTTTTACAGGGACAGTTTCAAAAAACAGGCTGTGTGCACTTCTCCATTAATCATAGGTGAAATGCATGGCACAGTATTTATGTGGCCCCAAGACCTTCCCTATCACGCAAAAACAACGAAAATTTCATTTTTCAGGCCATGGGGCCTTTAAAGTCCCACATATTCGGGAATTCTCTTTGATCACGTGATGCTGTCGAGTCTTCTGATTGGCTGCTCCAATAGACTTTCCTACAGTAAATATTGTTCAAAACTCATTGTTTGTCGTTTTTAATACATATTATGATGTACTCTTTCATGTGGTAAATATATTATTCAATGACATTATTACTTTTTGTTTTTTTTAATCAAGTTGAAATGATTATCTCCTATCCAAGGACAACTGGTTTTGTAGGCCATGGGCCAGCACATAATCATTAAATTAATAAAAATTAAAAGTAAACCTATAAAAGCTTTTCAAATGTGCAAAGGACCACCTGATTATACCCTTGATTCTTTTTATTTATTAAAATGTTGTTAATTTCCAACAGAAATAGCATTTTTCTTATTGGGACACGATTTATCCAAATTCCTAAGAATCAGTGTTTGGATTAACTCTATGCTGTTGTGTATTTTATCTTTTCAGAGGATTTCTACGCCTCTAAGCCTGTTGTTCCAATCACCATCGGCTTGTCTGTTGGCTTCCTGGGTGTAGCAGCAGCCGTCTCCCTTGTGTGTAAATGGAAACGCAATAAAATCAGTGAGTAAAAACAAAACCAAAAAAATCTTCTTCATCTCAGTTTATCATCACCGCTGTTTGGTGGTTAGTTCTATGATGGACTACACCAAGAAAAACAAAATTAAAATTAAAAAAAAAAAAAAAAAAAAAAAAAACTTGATCAATGTTCATTGTTAAAATCATTTAAAACTTAACTTGTTACCAAAAAAAAAAAAGTATGTGCAGTTTTTGCATGAAATGAAATGTCATCAGTGAGACTTCATATGTTGTAATATCTTCCTTTTAGCCTGGTAAATCAGATGTGCAATAATTTTAATGAAAAAAATAATAATAATGATTTAAAAAATCATTCTGTCATCACATTTTGTGCTTCTGCAGTTGTCATCTTCAATTTCACACATTTTTCTCCTACGAAAGGCAACATGGCAGCAACATGAACTTACACTGCTGTCTGTATGCACACAGAGACCAAAATGCACCATGAGGAAGAAGGAGGAGAGACAGAGTCACTCAAGGCGGGGGCAGACAAAGAAGTGGAGACAGAGGGAGACAGAAGCAAAGAGCTGTTATCAGAAGCAGACAGACAGAGAACAGCACCGAAGACAGAGGAAACATCAACCAGTGAAGAGGGTGGAAGTGCTGGAATCATGGAAAAGGATGACAATGATACGAGTCCTCAAATAATAGAGAAAACAGAGAAGACAAAACTCAATGTACCAAATGATAGAGCAGGACAAAATGACAACTCCAAACAAAACAATGCCCAATCTTTAAGTGACAACACAGAACCTAATGTTCACACTGATGGAGAAAGAGACCAAGATCAACACGTGGAAGAAGGACATGTAACCGGACAGCCGGGGGAACTGGACAACAAAAAAGGAGAGCTGGAAGAGTCACATAAGACAGAAAGAACACAGCAGAATAAAAAAGATGTAAATAATGAGAAGACAGAAGAAAATGTTAATGTGGAAGAGACAGTAAAACAGGGGGATGAGAGAGAGGAGAAACTTCATTCAGCCAGTGGAGAAAAAACAGAGAATGATATGGTGAAAAGTAATGTCAAAATGAATGAAGAAGCAAAAGAGACTGAAAACCCACAGCTCCATCAGAAGACAGGGCTTCAGGCTGAGCAGCAAAAGAAGGAAAACCCACCAGAACGTCATGAAGAAATTGGGAAATCCAGCGTGGATCAGGAAAAGGAGGGCGGAAATCAGGGAAGAGAGGATGCGAATGAAACAGAGGAAAACGTTCTGGACAAGGGAGAGGGACAGGAAAAAGGCAAATCTATAAGTGACAACACAACATTTGTGATTCAGATTGATGGACAAAAAGACAAAGAACAGAGAGGAGAGGAGAACAACACAGAACGTCAGGGTCTGATGGAAGGAGAAAGAGACACCGAGCAGCCGGTCACAGAAAGAGATGGAGAGACAGATCAGGACAACAAAAAGCAAAAACCTGCAGAAGAACAACAGACGACAGAGAATGAAGAGAGACATGTGGGAGAAGCAGCTGCTGAACCAACAGAAAACAAGGAGTTGGAGAACCAGTCAGAACAACTCAACGTGCAACCAAAGAAGGCGGAGGGACAGACGGATGAGAGGCAGCCTGAGTCTGTGGATAAAGAAGAGACAGGGAGTGAAGGAGACAAGACAGACCTCAAACTGCAGGACAAAGAAGTGGAGAAAGAGAGAGCTAAAGAAGGTGGCAGTGCTGAGAATATGGACAAGAAGACTGAATCAGGAAAAGAGAAAGAGAAAATGGGTGTTAACTTGGAGGAGACAGAACCACAAAAGGAAAAGCCAGGCAGTAGTGAAATACCAGAGGGTATAAAGACAAACCTCAAAATACAGAATGAAGGAGCAGGTCAAGACCTCATTTTTGAGACAAAGCCTCAGACAGATCAGAAACAAGAAAAAAATCCCCTGGAAAGTCAGGAGGAAAATACAGAGCAGCCGGAGGATTTGGATAAGAGAGGAGCAGAGCATCAGGGAAAGCCGCAGGAGAAAGATCAGGACAAGGGAGAAGGACAAGACAATGCAAATCCTACTGATGAGACAGAAGCTGATTCTCAGACTGAAGCAGGAGGAGATGGAGAGCAACACTGCCCGCCCTCTAACATAAATGATGCGAGAGCCACCCAGCAACAGCCTACAGCTCAACCGTCTGGCCAGCAGCAGCAGGAGGGACCACCGCCTGAAGCCCCTCCTTCTGATAACCCGTCCTCACCAGGTGAGGAGAATGTGGATGAAGCTTCTGCTGCTACTGATGATGATGGAGGTTATGAGGACACTGCTGATGAGAATAATGTGGGTGAAGATACAGATGATGGGAGCTTTAAAAGTAGAAGCTCGGATATCAGTCCTTCGAATGCAGGCCAGGAGGAAGAAAATGCAAAATCGAGAACTGATGGGACAGAAGCTGATTCTCAGACTGAAGCAGGAGGAGATGGAGAGCAACCCAGCGATGGCAGAACAGTAACGGGACAGCAGATTGGACAGGACAAGAAGAAGACAGGGCTCAAACAACCCGAGAAAACACAGCAGAGAGAAGAGAGTGAAGGTACTTCAGTGATGGAAACGAAGATGGAAGACAACAACGAAAAGGCAGAAAAGAATGTTGATTTGGAAAAGACAGAAAAACAGAGGGATGAAAAACTTCAGTCAGGCAGTGGAGAAGAAACACAGAAGGAGACAGGGAAAATTGACCTCAAAACACAACAAGAAACAGCAGGAAGAGGAAACCAAGAGCTCCAACAGGCGACGGGGCCTCAGGTGGAGTCCAGTGAGACAGAAGCAGAAAATCAGGAAAACCAACAGGACGGAGATCAGGATGCTGAGGAAGGAGCTGAAAATAATGAAACAGAGAAGCAGGACGAAAATGCCACATCAGAGAAATCAGCGAAAAAGAGAAGAAAAAGAAATAGAAGGAATAAAGCCAAGACAGCCAAGAGTGATTCATGAAGAAATAATGACCCATTAACATGCTGTCATTTTGCACAATCCTAATTTCTGCAGTTAATAATCATAGGATTTTGCAATAACAGCACTTGAGCGCTGGATTTATGAGAGCACCGTGAAAAGCCAAAGCCACTGACTGAGCACGGATTAGTTCATTAACCTTGTTGCTGTTGTGCCTTTAAAGTGACAACAACATTAACACGTGCCATACAAGTGAAAATGAAATGAGGAGGTTGAACGCTTGAATTTCACCTCAACACTCCCACTGTCTCCGTCCTCACAAACCTCTGGAATGGGATTCATAAAAGAGTAAATAAGGAGATGGGTTCATGTTGATTTCAGAATATTAATCAGTTTTATTAAAAAAAAAAAAAAGTGTAACCTGTTCATAAGCCAGTCAAGTTTGTTTTATGATGCAAGAAAAAAAGGAGAGACAGAGGAGAGATTAAATGAAGTCATAACAAAAAAAAAAAACATGCTCTGATGCTTTTAATTTAATCACAGGGTGTCTTTTTTAATAATTGTTTTTTTTGTACATTGTTGTTTGTTTTCTTTTGTATATCATATTTTGAGCCTAGAGTTATTTTGTCAGAGTTTTTTTTCCTACATATTCCTTGGTGAGAATTCACATAAGGCTGTGCTTCAAGTTCCTCCTGTGTAATGTGAAATCAGATGACTAAATAAAGAAAACGCTGATAAATGAACTTTCTTCCAAGCTTTTTTCAAATATTTTCCTCTGATAGATGAAGTGAATATGCTTCAGTGCTGTAACTGTCCTGTAAATACTGACCTTCCACAGTATTTTGACCAAGTGACGCTACAACTGTATTGAAATCAACACGATCAAACTGTTTTAGTTGGATGGCAGCTCAGCTTTTATTCAGTAACAGAGGAAACAGCTGTATACAGATCATTATATCAGTGTTGTTTACAAGAAGCAACCAGTTATTGACTTTTTAACCCTTTCTGCAGCCTCTAGGTTCATCTACAGCCACCACTGTGTTATTTGATCATTCTCATAATGCTTTTTGTCCTGACAGAGTCTCACTGCAGAAAACATCAAAGACAACACAGTTTTGGCAGATATTCACATAAATAACAGTGCAGTTGTCTTCACCTTTGGCTCAGTGTGGTCTGACTTGTAGGCGACTTTTTCATCACTAAAAACAACCCGACAGTCCGTTCAGAGAGGTGGAGGCGAGCCGTGGTTACTTTGCAGAGGGTTTCTCATACGTCTGTGTGCAAGACGCTCATGTTATGAAAAGACTTTGTGGTTCGAAGATGCGACTAAAGTCTTTATTTGACCTCACTCGTGAGAATGTACATTTCTCGATATAGTCACCGTTCATGACTGACCTGCTTGCCCTGCTATAAAAATAACTTAACAAAAAATGTGTGAGACGTTTAAATTTAAAACCACTCTACATGTTGTGCTCTTTTCACTAAAGGCTAAAAAATATCTCGATCCCTATGCAGCTGTTGTTTTTCTGTACCTCTGCATGTCCACCGGTGATGTAATCCGATCAGCACCAGCACAGCCACCAGTAAAACAGTAAAAACAGTCCTGATGATGAAGAGGAGAGGAGGCCGGTCCTCTGTCTCTTCATAAAGAGCTGAGAGAAAACAGAAAGTACATAACATCATACTGGGACTGCAGTATGCAACTTTTTAAGCTTGAAAAACAGCAGTAAAATGGATAGTTTTGGTACTTTAATATTATTTTGCCAATCAGATGTTACAGGAGTAAATAAATATTTTATTAGCTCTAGCTATTCTGTAAGTGCTAACCTACATATTTAAGTACTTAGCCTTGTTTTGTTAACTCTTTACTTATCTATTATCTATTATCTGCATTCAACATCCCTTACCAAAAAGTAGTATACTCAAGTAACTTATAAGTATACTTTTTATGAACTAAGTATACTTCCTGTGAACTAATACTTAGGTAAGTATACTTTTCAGATTACTTTGAATGTACTATCAGGAATATACTTAACAAAAGTATACTTAGTTTATACTGATGAGTACACAGACAAAGTTTAAGTATAATCCAAGTATAACATACTTGATATACTTTAAGTATATTATCCAATAGTAGTTAAAACTTAGTACAAGTATATAAAAATGTTGTACCTGCTTGCAACATGGAGTGTTATTTTACTGTATTAGCTGGCTTGTTGTATAGCTATTTTACACATTGGCTGCTTTGCCATAACACATACACTGTGAGTGAACCTGAAGTGTACTGCTTATACTTGACTACATTTACACTTAAATACTACTATATTTACGTATATACTGTTTATAGGTTCAAGGTTGCCAGTTGCCACACACAAGGTTTGGAAGGGATCAACGTCATCAAAACACTTGATGACGTTGATCATTTGTATGTTGCCGAATGTATATGAACGTGACTACAATATGATGATTCATGTGCAGTGTGTATTTTCTTTTCTTTTCTTTTCTTTTTTTTTAAATTGTAAAGCACTTTGGCACAGTGTTGTTGTTTTTAAATGTGTTTTATAAAGAAAGATGGATGGTACTTTAAGTATGAGTTGAATTCTGATTTGAGCATTGTGTACTTGTGTGTGGCAACTGGCAACCTTGAACCTATAAACAGTATATACGTAAATATAGTAGTATTTAAATGTAAATGTAGTCAAGTATAAGCAGTACACTACAGGTTCACTCACAGTGTATGTGTTATGGCAACTACCTCAAAGCAGCCAATGTGTAAAATAGCTATACAACAAGCCAGCTAATACAGTAAAATAACACTCCATGTTGCAAGCAGGTACAACATTTGTATATACTTGTACTAAGTTTTAACTACTATTGGATAATATACTTAAACTTAAAGTATATTAAGTATGTTATACTTGGAGTATACTTAAACTTTATATTCCTGATAGTACATTCAAAGTAATCTGAAAAGTATACTTACCTAAGTATTAGTTCACAGAAAGTATACTTAGTTCATAAAAAGTATACTTATAAGTATACTTGAGTATACTCCTTTTTGGAAAGGAAGTTTTGAATGCCATGCCCATTTGTCACATTTGCTCTCACAGGGTTGGCGCCCAAACCCTGTAACACTTTCATTCAGTACCTCGCATTTTTCAGTTCTTCGTTCATTAAAGTGCATTTTTTTCCAAGAGGTGTTTATTCACATGAGATACCTCTCCACTCAGCTATTTGATTCAAAGCAGACTGTGCCAACTCAGTAGCGTAGTGGTAGAGCGTCCGCCCTGCGACTGGGAGTTCGGGGGTTCAATCCCCGGCCGGGTATAAGTAAAGTATATTGAAGTTAAAAGAGTAGTACACTATTAACTTTATAAAAGTGCAAAGTAAGTAAAGCAATAGTGTGCTTGAAGTACACTAATGAGTATACGAATGGTTTACTTTAACTAAAGAATAGTACAACTCAAGTACAGGAAATAGTATAATTTAAGTATACTTATATATAAGTAAAGTAACCTTGAAGTTTACCCGAGTATACTCAAAAATGGGCCAAATCAGGGTACTTTTAGTATAAGTATACTTTGTAAGTATACTAACTAGTACATATGTAAGTACACTACTAGTACATAAATACAAGTATACTTGGTAAGGAAAGTATACTTGATAAAGTATACTCAAACTCGTTTACTTCTTTTTGGTAAGGGATGGCTGAGCAAAGCAAATTATTGTCTTAATTTTGTGTGGAAACTGTGATGTGTCACCTCTGACAGCCAGCCAGCTCTCTGGTGATTCTCCAGAGTCAGAGACGCTGCACTTGTAGAAACCTTCATCAGACTTGGAGACACTGTGGATGGTCATCTCTCCTGTTGAGCTGCTCCTCATGAGGAAGCCATCTTTATAGAAATCAGCTGTGAGGTTGGAGGGAATCATCTGGGCTTTACAGCGCAGAGTGACATCACTTCCCTCCGTCACAGGGAGGACAGGACTCTCCAGGATCACAGAGCCAACTGAGCAACATGAATTTCATTAAAAGGTTTTATAGACACTCCTGATGTCATGCACAGTAGAAAGAAAACTCTATAATAGTTGATTCAGCCAGTGGGACATCAGCGATAACTCCCTGCCATGTTGCCACAACTCAAAACATCCTTGTGTTGCATCCATTTTAGCAAATGGTTGCTTTTATGTGAAAATCGTAATAATAGGACCCATTAGAAAAACCCTGTTGACCTCATGACCTTTCCTCTGGCGCCACCCTATGGTCAACAGGTACAAGCCCCATTCTCCAGTTACTTGCATTCCCCTGACATCCACACACACAATGGGGCTCCAGTGGTGTTTTCCAGACACACACAGTGTACAGGTGTGTGTTTTTGGAGTGATGCCTCAGTTACTGTAAAGCTGCTGTACCTGTGACGGTGATGTTGACGGCGAAGCTTCTCTCCTCCTCTTCGTTCTCACACCAGTACTCTCCGCTGTCCGCTGGATAGGCGGTCTCCACGGTGCAAGAGGAGCCATTTGACTGCTCCCTCATGGAAACACATGGGTTAACCTTCCCCTTGATGCTCCTCATCACCCTCCAGCCAGTGGAGCCATTAAACCCCTCACAGTGAAAAGATGCACGTTCGTATTCAAAGAGCTGCAGTCTGTTTGGAGAGACACGAAGAAAAGCTGCGTCTGAGACAAAGGGACAGAGAGAGACATCAGATGAAAGAGGTTTATCGGAGACGCTCGTTCCCCAAGTGATGAAACATCCACCATTTGAAACATGTAGTCCGTGTATTCGACCAAAAAGATAAACAGCACTAAAATACTCTACATATATGCTCACTTTTCTTTGAAATATCAACAATCTGAATTCATTACAGAGTTTAAATCTGTTCGGAATTTGATTATTTAAAGTTTCAACAAATTATCAGATAATCAAAAGCCTTATGGTGGCTGCTACACTGAAGAGCAGACACAGCAGAACTTCCCGAACATTTTCAATCAAACTTGATCAAACTAGATCAAACTTGGCCAAAGTCAAAGGTCGAGGTCAAGGCGGGAAATGAAAGTTTGCCACTTGATAATAGAGGAGCATAAATATCAAAACAGAACTTAATGTGTTGGTGCAGCATCTCTCTGACTGTATTTCTTTGGTATAAAAACAAACTTTAAAAGTCTTTATTTCTCCACGCTGTTGAAGAATTCGATATGTTGACATAAAATTCAAAAAGTTCACACAAAACAAAGCAGCTACGTACCACGTTTCTGAGCACAGCAGCCATGCAGAACCTGCAGCATCAAAACATCCATCACTGGAGAGACAAAGACACACAGACTCATATCTCAAATAGATGCGGATTTGTGTCTGCAAGCTAAAATACAAACAAACAAACAGAAAACAGCACACAGACACACAATACAAAGACATAACTGACCTGCTGACAAAATATTATATTGATGCTATCAGTGCCAGGATTTGCTGTTATACTTCAACAGGTTTCTTTGTCAGTACTCACCCAGTGTGAGGAGGAGAGCTGTGACCTCCATGCTGCCTGCTGACTGTCTGAGCATCAAACTAAAATCAGCAAATGTCTGACGTTGGTGAGAACCTCCTCTTCCTGTGCAGCTTTTTATTTTTATTTTTTTTTTCCCTGATGCTAATGTTACCGCAAGTTGTTGTAGTTTTAGGTTTCCTCAAAACTTCTTAGAAACAGAGATGTGGTAGCCGGAAATGTATAACTAACAAACTAAATAATTTACTAAATAACTACATCAAACTGTTTTGGAGCTCACTGTAGCTCAGTTGAGTTCCCTCTTTGGCTTTAAAGTCAAAATACAAATAATGTAAGAAAACTACACCTGTATAATAAGTCTAAAAGCATATCAGCTATCCTTTTTTTTCCCATTAATGACCATAGAGCTCATTATCTTGCAGGGTCAGGCTCTTAATTGAGGGACAACATATCAAGATTATCACAAATTATTACTCCATAAATGTACAATTCAGATAATCTCAAGGCTAACACAGACATCCTGTCCAAACTCCATCTGCCATCCTACAGAATATCCTGCACTTTGGAGGAATATGTGTAGATGTCACCTGAAGAACCGTTTCCTGAACAAGCTAAGTAGTGGTTATGGTTAGGAAATGGTCATGGTTAAGTTTAGAAAATCTTACCTACCTAAAAACAATCAGTGCTCTAGCCTGGATTTGAACTTAAATCAGCTCAGTAGAAGTCATGTTGATTAACCGGTGCATCATGGCATCACCAGTGTCCTGATTAAGAGTCTGTTGCTCCTTTAACACTACACCACGGCGATATTATCTACAGGACTACCAGGGGTCGCCACTACAGCTCGTACTAACCTCCTGCACAAACGACCTATGGGTTGTTTTTTTCTGGAGGACAGTCTCTTAAAAAAAATAAAAATAAATAAGAGAATTTCATGTTGAAAACACAGGCTTGTAGAGTTAAACCAGTCCCCTCAGTTGTCATATGGAAATACTAAAAACAAACCCATTTCTTCCCAGGTCAGTCTCAGCTGATTGGTCCACCTCAGCCAATAGTAGCAATACTTGGAGGTGACATAATTTTGCCGTGCCACCTGGAACCTTCCATGGATGTTGCTGCAACGACAGTGGAGTGGGCCAGACCGGACCTGGAGCCCAGATTTGTCCACGTGTGGCGTGAAAGGCAAGACTTTCTGGCTGATCAAAACCCGTCCTACGAGGGAAGAACGTCTCTGTTCACTGACAAACTGAAGGACGGAGACATTTCACTGAAACTCTCTACAGTCAAACTCTCTGATGAGGGAAAATACAGATGCTTCATTCCTACACTGAAACAAGACTCTTTTGTTGAGCTTGTTGTTGGTAAGTGGGCATACAGGTACAGTGCTGTATCTTCACTGTGTGGATTTTGTTTTAATTCATCCAAAGAAGGGTTTTGCAAGGAGCAGCTTGGGCCACACTTTGGTCTTTAGCTCATGACCCATGTATTAGCAGATTCTGTAAATCAATAGACAGTGCTGGACAGAGAGCTCTATTGTAACCATAGATACCAGATTTACTGGATGTTAAATGGCTTTGTGGACCCCAGAAAAATAAACATGTTCATCATCACAGCCAACATCGTCAGGCCTAGCAAGGTTGTGTTTAAGACACTCAAAACGGGGTGTGTGCCTATTTATAATCTCAGTAAAGGCACCATAGAAAAATTTCATTCACTTTTAGCGTAGAGGTTTGGCAGTCAGAGTTGAACCACCTCAGTCTGTTCCTTCTGCAGTAAATAGAAAAACAAAAGAATCTGGCTGCTGTGTCAAAAACAAATAAAACAAATATTTCTTCACAGGGCAGCCTCAGCTGATTGGTCCACCTCAGCCAATAGTGGCATGGACAATACTGTAGATGGATGGATTTTGTGCAAAATAGCATTCTATTTTCATTTTAATCATTAGTTGAGGTTTGTCGTCTCCCCCCTCATCAGGTGCTGTCTCCTCTCCTGTCCTCATCATGAGCAATAGCAGCAGTGGAGTGGTTTTAGAGTGTGAAAGTAAAGGCTGGTACCCAGAGCCTGAGCTGTTTTGGCTGGACGCTGAGGGAAAGCTCCTCTCTGCTGGAGCTCCAGAGACAGTCAGAGGTCCTGATGGCCTCTATACTGTCAGCAGCAGAGTGACTGTGGAGAAGAGCCACAGCAACAGCTTCACCTGCAGGGTTCAACAGAGCAAAATTCAGCAAACCAGACAGATGAAGATTCATGCTTTAGGTCAGAAGAGTTTTTCTATTTTCGTGATGAATGCAGTTGGTCTAGTTTTAAACAGTTGAGGGTTCATTTTGGATTAACTCCATGCTGTTGTGTGTTTTATCTTTTCAGAGAATTTCCACGCCTCTAACCCTGTTGTTCCAATCACCATCGGCTTGTCTGTTGGCTTCTTGGGTGTAGTTGCAGCTGCAGCCGTCTTTCTTGTGTGTAAAAGGAGACGTAACAAAATCAGTAAGTAAAAACAAAACAAAACAAAAAAAATCTTAATTTCAGTTCATCATCACTGTTCTTTGGTTAGTGCTGTGATGGATTACATCAAGAAAAAAAAAACTTGTTTTTGGCATGAAATGAATTGGAATGCAATGCTTCATATGCTGTAATATCTTCCTATTAGCTTGGTAAATGTTCTGTACAGTAATTTTAATGAAAAATTCACTCAACCATCATATTTCTTGTGCTTCTGCAGTTGTCATTTTCAATTTCACACATTTTTTTTTCTCCTACAAAAGGCAACATTGCAGTAACATGAACGTCTGTATGCACACAGAGACCAAAATGCATCATGAGGAAGAAGCAGGGGGACAGAGTCGCTCATGGAGGGAAAAGAGACACTGAAGGATCCAGTCAACAGAGAACAAAGAGGAGAAGGAGACTCAAAGAGCCACAACCGAGAAGTTGAGTTTCGAACAGAGGGAGAAAGAGACCAAGCGCAATTATTTGCAGAAAGACGTGAAAAGAAAAGGGGAGAGGAAACCAAATCTAGTCGTGACACAGAATTTGAGAGTCAGACTGCTGGAAACCAAACAGCAAAAAGACATGAAGTGACAAATCAGGACAACAAAAACAAAAACCTTGAGGAACAGCTACAAAAGAAAGAGAATGAACAGAAACATGAGGAAGAGGGAGCTGCTGAATTGAGTAGTCTTCAGCCAGTCAGTAGAGAAATGACAGAGCAGACAGAGAAGACAAACCTCAAAATACAGAATGAGAAAGCAGGTGAAAATGAAGACCTCACTGTTGAGACAAAGCCTCAGACAGATCAGAAACAACAAGAACCCCGCCTGGGAAGTCAGGAGGAAAATACAGAGCAGCCGGAGGATTTGGATAAGAGAGAAGCAGAGCATCAGGGAAAGCTACAGGAGAAAGATCAGGACAAGGGAGAAGGACAAGACAATGCAAAACCCACTGATGAGACAGAAGCTAGTTTTCAGACAGAAATAGAAAGAGATCAAGAACAACGCATTGTAAAAGGACGTGTAACAAGACTGGCGTTGAAAATTGAAGACAAACAAGTGGAAGAGTTACATAAGGCAGAGAGAAAACAGCAGAATGAAGGCCCAAGAAAAATGGGAAAGGAGATCAGACCAGTCCATAGGAGGGCAGAAGATAATGTTAATGTGGAAGAGACAGAAAAACAGGGGGATGAGAGAGAGGAGAAACTGCAGTCAGTCAATCAAGAACAAGCAGAGGAGAGAGAAAACCAACAGCTCCATCAGGAGACAGGGCTTCAGGCTGAGCAGCAACAGAAGGAAAACCCACCAGAAAGTCAGGAAGAAGTTGAGAAATCCAACATGGATTTGAATAAGACAGAAGAAAAACATCAGGAAAAAGAGGAGAAAGATCAGGGAAGAGATGATGCTCATGAAATGGACAACACAGAATTTATGATTCAGGCTGATGGCCAAAAAGACCAAAAACAGAGAGGAGAGGAGAGCAACACAGAAAAGGAAAAACCTGAGGGAGAGCCACAAATGACAGGGAATGAAGAGAAACGTGTGGAAGAAGCAGCTGCTGGACCGGCAGAAAACAAGGAGCTGGAGAACCAGACAGAGCAACTCAACATGCAACAAAACGAGACGGAGGGACAGACAGATGAGAAAGAGAGGCAGCCCAAGTCTGTGGATAAGGAAGAGACAGGGAGTGAAGGAGACAAGGCAGAACTCAAACTGCAGGACAAACAAGTGGAGACAGAGACACACAAAAACAAAGAGCTGTTATTAGAAGCAGAGAGAGAGAGAACAGCATCGAAGACAGAAGAAACACTGACCAGTGAAGAAGGTGCAAGCGCTGGAATTTCAGCAACAAACATGGAAGCAGAAAAACACAAACAGCAAAACAATACTAACTTGGAAGAGACAGAGAACCAGAGTGATGAGAAGGAGAAGAGGCTTCAGACAGAGGAGAAAAAGAATACAAACCTCAAAATACAGAATGAGAAAGCAGGTGAAAATGAGGAGCTTAGAATTGAGACAGGGCTTCAGGCAGATCAGAAACAACAAGAAACCCCCCTGGAAAGTCAGGAGGAAAATACAGAGCAGCCGAAGGATTTGGACAAGAGAGAAAAAGAGCATCAGGGAAAGCTACAGGAGAAAGCTCAGGACAAGGGAGAAGGACAAGACAATGCAAAAGCAAACAATGAGAAAGCACAAAATGATATTAACGTGGATGAGACAGAAGAACAAGGGGATGAGAGGGAGAAAAAACTTCAGTCAGTCAATCAAGAAAAAACAGAGAATGACAAAGTGGAAAAACATGAAAAAATAAACATACATGAAGAAGCAGAGGAGAGAGAAACCCCACCCCCAAATCATTTTATGAGAAAAGGATATGTATCAAGACGGGTGAAGGATTTTAACAAGAAAGAATGAGAAACAGAAGAGTCACGTAAGTCAGTGAGAAAACAGCAGAATAAAGGCACAACAACAATGGAAAAGAATACAGGAGCAATCAATGAGGTAGAAGATAATGTTTATGTGGAAGAGACAGAAAAACAGGGGGATGACAAAGAGAAGAAACTTCAGTCAGTCAATCAAGAAAAAACAGAGACTGAAACAGTGAAAACTGATGTCAAAATACATGAAGAAGCAGAGGAGAGAGAAAACCCACAGCTCCATCAGGAGACAGGGCTTCAGGCTGAGCAGCAACAGAAGGAAACGGACAGCACAGAATTTATGATTCAGGCTGATGGCCAAAAAGACCAAGAACAGACTGGAGATGAGAACAACACAGAAAAGGAAAAACCTGAGGGGGGACCAAACGAGGCGGAGAGACAGACAGATGAGAAAGAAAGTAAACCTGAGTCTGTGGATCAGGAAGAGACAGGGAGTGAAGGAGACAAGGCAGACCTCAAACTGCAGGACAAAGAAGTGGAGAGAGAGAGAGATGGAAACAAAGAGCTGTTATCAGAAGCAGAGAGAGAGCGAAAGAACAGCATCGAAGACAGAATAAACATGAGGAAGTTTCACCCAGTCAGTAGTGAAATAGAGAAGACAAAATTCAATGATATTGATGATGGAGCTGGAGAAAATGACAACTCCAGACTTGAGACAGAGCTTCAGACGGATCAGCGAAAGACAGAGAAACCCCTGGAAAGTCAAGAGGAAACTACAGATCAGTTTAGATGTATCACATTTTCTTCAGAAATACATTATGAATCGATCAAAAACCATCCATAATCCTGCTTGTTAATGTTGGACGTCAAACTCAGATACTTTATGTTTTATGACAGGATATTTCAAAACTCTAAATATTCTACTTAAATACTTGCATGTTTCTTCATTTTGTATTTTTTTTCCCCCACACATTCGTATTGCTTTGTGTTGCTTGTTTTGAATGTATCATTTCATTGTAATAACTTTTGCCTTGTGCCTTGGTGACAGTTTATACAAGACTCTTCTTTAATGTATCATAGCTATACTACACTGTGACCTATTATTTTCTGAGTGTAAATAAATAATTCACATTCACCATAAATAAATCACAATGAGATTGCTATTAACAGAAAAATGCATAAATAAATTGTCTTCTTATTTATGATATTTTTTAACTTTTAATTTTGTATTATTATTTTCATTATTATTTTTAGCAGGCATATTCAGTGCTTTCCTAAAGTTATTTATTTATTTATTTATTTAACTTTTTTTCTATGTACAAATAGAAACAGAAAGGTAAACGAGCCCTCTAGAGGAACGAGTTTTAATTACAAACACCCCACTATCCCAGATCAAAATTACGTAAAATGCATAAAATACACTAAATTTTAGCAAAGAAACCATATTTTACACTTCAGTGGGATATTTAAATTTTCTTTCTACCCTTGAGTAGCCGACAAGTATATAGCTCACACATATTAAAAGTAAGAAAATAAGATAGTAGCCTGCCCTCAACGATACTGAAGCAAACAGGCATTCATTTTTACAATATTGTTAATTAGGATGGGACCACTATTGGATATGAACTACAAGTATGCAGTGGTTTTTAATTTATTTACGCACTGGATGTTTTATTTTTTAGTTTCACTGGTTGATGATGTTTTTTTCCATGTCAAAACCTGATGTGAGTCTGTCTGAGCTGCACACAGGGAGCAAACACCAGGAAGAGCCTCCATATGATTTTTTTTTTTTTTTCTTATGATTTTATTAGCGGACTTTGGCATTGCAGCCTGCTCTCCTCCGCGGTGACTCGACTGTGAGACACGCAACAGGTAAGGCAACTTTTTGAAATTATTTGTCGACTCTTGTCGCAATGTTAAATCAAAATGAATCCATCGTTGACTGTTTTTTTTTTTTTTTTTTTTTTAAGTAAAAGCTGGTCTGTCGTCACAGCTTGCTGTTCTCTTTATGTGTCTGAGCTGCGTCTTGCACACCAGATTCAATTATTCAATGTGCAATCACATTTTTTTTTTCAAATTTCACGAGGATCTAAATGATTTTGAAAGCACAGCGTCTGTATTTCTCTTTGTTTGTGAGAACTAAGCTCCCAGTTATGAGTCCATTACTGAATTTCATTTTTATTAGGGTTGAATGGCTTTTTGTCGTTGAGGATGCAAAATGGTGCATTTTTCAAATATCAGAATAAAAGACACGGTGAGTTATAATGACTCTAAACACACCTGACCACTTCCAACCGAGTTTAAAAGTCAAAACCCGTCCTATCCGTAGTTGGTCACAAATGAAACTAAACCACAAATGAAAAAAAAAAAAAAAATACAGTAAAGTGCATAAAGCAGAGAAAAGTACTTTTTTTCGCCAAATAACAACATGTAAGGTCTGCAGTCACCCAAACCACATTTCATTTTATAGTTCAGACATCTGAACACCACTGTAGTGGCTAAGCCAGACTTTCCGTAGTGTTGAACTCAAATAATTTATTCTATAAACAAAATTCACTAAATGTCCGTCACTTACGGCATAATGTTTACTTAGACTCAAAAACATGTCGCTTTACACTTGATACCATACTGAGCACAGTCTAAAACTGTGTGCCTTCCCAAATCAGCAACACCTATATAGATAGGATCCTGATTAAATACTTGTCCCTCGGCCTTGACAATGCACGGGTTACCTTAGTAACAGAAGTAAAAAAAAATATGGCTCTTACAACCACTGAAGGTTATTTGAGGTCGAGTCGGCAAAATTTCCCGATTTCAGTGCAGGTAGCTAATTGTGTTTCAACTTTGATGGTTGTAACAGGGAGAGTGTGAAGGCTAAACCTGGTTCAAAACACATTTTAAAGTCAGTACACTCTCTCACAAATGCAAGTGAAAGTAGATCTGCAGGACGGTATCACTACACGGTGAGGACAAAGAGGAGGAGAGGAAAGTCTGCAGCTGATGACGGTGGTAAAGGTGTAAGGTCTGAAACTGTCATGCAACATCGGTGACAGTTCACATTTTGGAGCATAATTAAAAATAAAACTCTTCTCTTTGCAGACATGAAAATAATAGCATGAGAATAGCTTGACAATATAAGCATGACCAGCAGGAGGCGCTGTCCCCATCCATAAGGATTCACTTCTGTTCAGTTTCAGTGTTTTTTATCTGACCAGTAACCGCCTTCGTTTTGCTGAAATTGTAAGCGGCTGATTCATAAGAGAACATCGTTATGAGGGAAAGTAACATACTCTTCCATTCAAAATGTTTGAAAACCTCATATGATTTCATATGAGGCTCTCTCTCTCTCTCTCTCTCTCTCTCCCTCCCTTGGCCTCAGTTCTTTTTTTGTAACTTAACTTCATCTGGATATAACTTCATTACTTCCTGCAAATTAACACATTACACATTTTCCTCCATAGTGCTGCCATTCGGACAAGATGTAAAAGCTGGTGTGAGCTTTTAGAGGTCAAGGATGTCTCTGCTGAAGACTGGACTGTCCCGTCACTCGCAGCTCACTGTCCTCACTGTCTTCAGTGTCTTGGTTCTACATCACTCTGCTGTCTTTCTCCTTCTGACACACTCCTGTGCAGGTAATTAACACACAACGTGATACCATGGTGTGTGTGTGTTTAAAGGGTCACAAATTATGTTTTAGACCTATTGAATCAAGAAAATGAGTGTGAAATCATAGTCACAGTGGTAGTATTGTAGTCAAGACCACCTGAACTGAAGTAATGACTAAGACCAAGGCACGGTGAGACAGAAGACCCTTAACACTTCACCACAGTGTCGTTATTTACAGGATCGCTAGAGGTCGCTTAACTGTAAAATGTAACTCTAGATTGTAATAAGAAGCTGTACAAACAACCTAACAAACAAAAAAAATCCCCTCTTTTCCCAGGTCAGTCTCAGCTGATTGGTCCAGATCAGCCAATACTGTCAATACTCGGTGATGACATCATCTTGCCGTGCCAACTGGACCCTGTCTTGGACGCTACGGGCATGACAGTGGAGTGGGCGAGACCCGACCTGAACCCCAGATTTGTGTATCTGTGGCGTGACGGTTATGAACTTCTGGTTGATCAAAATCCAACATATGAAGGACGAGCATCGCTGTTCAGGGACAAACTAGAGCTCGGAGACGTTTCACTGAAACTCAGTGGAGTGAAAATCTCTGATGAGGGAAGATACAGATGCTTCATTCCTTTACTCGGTATAGAAACTACAGCTGAGCTTGTTGTTGGTAAGAGAGCATGTGTCAGTGGTGCATTTTTAACCCTGATTTATTCAAGGGACGGCTTTGTGTAGTTCAGCTCTGCTTTATTGTTTTCATGGAGGTGCAGCTCAGTATAATGACTGTAGGCAGCTGTGGTTTTACTGAGTGTATATTATGTACAACCACCTGTGAGTGTACGGTTTTCTCCATTATTTGAAGTTTGTCGTCTCCCTCCTCATCAGGTGCTGCCTCCTCTCCTGTCGTCATTGTGACCAAAAGCAGCAGTGGAGTGGTTTTAGAGTGTGAAAGTAAAGGCTGGTACCCAGAGCCTGAGCTGTTTTGGCTGGACGCTGAGGGAAAGCTCCTCTCTGCTGGAGCTCCAGAGACAGTCAGAGGTCCTGATGGCCTCTATACTGTCAGCAGCAGAGTGACTGTGGAGAAGAGCCACAGCAACAGCTTCACCTGCAGGGTTCAGCAGAGCAAAATACAGCAAACCAGGGAGACACAGATTCACATTCCAGGTCAGAAGAGTTTTGATGAATTTATGACACCGGCACTTTTTCACCTTGAACCAGCTGTGGTTTAGATTCATATAAATACTCTGCTGCTCTGTGTTTTATCATTTCAGATGATTTCTTCATGGTCACGTCTGGTTCTTCTGTTCCTATCTTCATCATCTTGGCTGTTGGCTTCCTGTTTGTAGCTGCAGCTGTCTGTCTTGTGTGTAAATGGAAACGTGACAAAATCAGTGAGTAAGAAAAAAAAAATTCCAGTATCTATTTATTATCACTGTTCTTTGGTGGTTGGTGTTAATCAATGTTCACTGTGGTAATTTTCTATGGAACGAAAAAGTTTTCACTCCATTTTCTGTCTATATGCACACAGAGACCAAAATATGCGATGAGGAAGAAGGAGCAGAGAAGACCAAATTTATAAATAACTATACAGAAAATCATGCTGTGATAGAAGGAGAAGGAGACGGAGAGCTGGGCAAAACCGATTACCTTCCCTTGGCAGGTGAGGAGAAATCGGGTGAAGATTCAGATAATGACAGCTTTAAGAGTGCAAGCTCGCATTTCCAGGGAGAAGGACAAGAGACAGACGCTGATTCTCAGACCAAAGCAGAAGTGGGAAGAGACCAAGAGCAACACATGAGAGACAGACAGCAGAGGGAACTGGACAGGAAAGAGGCAGAGTTGGAACAGCCGCAGAAGACAACACAGCAGAGAGAAGAGAGTGAAGGTACTCCAGTGATGGAAACGAAGACGGAAGACAACAACGAGAAGGCTGAAAATAATGTTGACTTGGAAAAGACAGAAAAACAGAGGGATGAGAAACTTCAGTCAGTCAGTGGAGAAGAAACATGGAAGGAAACAGAGAAAACTGACCTCAAAACACAACAAGAAGCAGCAGGAAGTGGAAACCAAGAGCTCCAACAGGCGACGGGGCTTCAGGTGGATTCAAGTAAGACAGAAACAGAAAATCAGGAAAACCTGCAGGACAGAGATCAGGACGCTGAGAGAAGAGCTGAAACGAATGAAACAGACATGACAGGTGAGGACCAGGGAGGATGGGAAAATGATGCAAACTGTGTAACTGATGAGACAGAAGTAGTTCATGGGAGAAAGACCAGTAATGGGACAGCAGAGAGAACTGGAGAACCAGAGAGATCAACCTAACCTGACAGGAAACACACGTGAACAAGAGGAAACTTCAGTCAAAGACAGAGAGTCAGAAACGACTGAGTTTTGAGAAACAAGAAGGAGCTGCAGGAGAAAACCAAGAGGAGACGGAGGTTTAGCTAAATGAACACAAGTCCTGCCAAGTCGGGAGGAAATCACAGAGCAGCTGGAGAAATCCCACACGGATCTGAAGAAGCAAGAAACAGAGAGTCGGAGACTCAGTGAGAGCTACGGCAGAAACCGGGCTGTTTAGGGAAGAGATGAAACCAATGAAAACAAAAGAAATGTAAAAGAATCAAGCAAAGAAAGGGGGTATTCACAAAGAAATAAAGACCCATCAACGGTAACACATTTTTTTTATTTTTCACAAATTGAATTTCTACAGTTCATAATCATAACTTGAGTCTTATTTCTCCACTATGAAAGCACTACGAAAAGCCATTTGACTCAGCATTGATCAATTTATTAATCTTTGTTGACATCCTGCTTTTAAAGTGACTATAACATACAAGAGAAAATGACTTGAGCATGTTGACCGTGCAACCTAATGTTTAAATTTCAGCTCGGCTGTCTCAGTGTTTCAGTTCTCTCTGCTACAAAATTGGATCGATAAACTTCAGAAAGGGATTTATAAAAATGTAAATATGGAATAAGATGGAAAAGTTTGCCCTGCTGAGCTGCTGCTGACAGATTACAAGACAGTCACATTATTTTGAAATGCAAAAAAGCGGGGACAGGGAAGAGATAAAATCAATAATGCAATTTTTTTTTTGTTTATATATATATATGTGTGTGTGTGTGTGTGTGTGCGTGTCACTTGTTTCTTGTTTTGAACATGTCATTATTTTGTAATACATGTTTTTCCCCCTCGTAGTCCTTGGTGAGATCTCACATAAGCCTCCGCTTCAGTTGATCAGTTTCATGACAATAACATGACTAAATACAAATAGAAAAGATGGATAAATAAACCTGTTAAGTTAAGACAACATA
The DNA here is from genome assembly GCF_902150065.1 of Myripristis murdjan. Lineage (NCBI taxonomy): Eukaryota > Metazoa > Chordata > Actinopteri > Holocentriformes > Holocentridae > Myripristis > Myripristis murdjan. The sequence goes on from NC_043997.1 coordinate 5,510,991, forward strand.
ATGGTTATGTGCTTGTAAGTAACTCTGTCACACTATAATTTCTTTAATTGAATAAGACAAATTAACCTCAGTGGCATGAAGTGAGCTCAATAAAAGCTCCTGTTTTTCCTACACAAGTTGGTTTAAGATCCAAGAAGTAAAAAGCAGAGTGATTGAATATGAAAGACATGAATTCTAGTTATTTATTTCTGTCTCTTTATTTTTTTATTTAGCATTTTATTTTACCACAGCTATGTTGCTTGCTTTGAATGTATCATCACATGTAATAACATTTGCCGTGTTCCTTGATGACAGTTCATATGAGACTTTTTTAATGCATCATAACTCTACAGTGTTACACTCAAAATAGTGTCCTGTTATTTTGAGTGTAAGTAAATAATCCCAATTACATTATTATAAATAAAAAGATAAATAAATAAACGGTCTTCCTCATTTTATTTTTTTCAGTTTTATATTACGATTATGATTATTATTTTTAACAGGCATATTCAGTATATAAGCTGTGGTCATAAAGTTGTTTTAGATTTAGTTTTAGAATTATAAATATTTCTCTACTACCAAATCTATAATCTGTGATGCTCTATATGTAATTTCTTTACCCCCCCACCACCTCCCACACACACGGAGGTTAGAGGTCAGAGGTCAAGAACAGCACATGTTTTGCTCATGGACACTACAGTAGTGCAGCTGCTTGCCAACACTTCAAACTGAAGGACCGTCTTTCTAACCAGCAGAGAAACCACATCATTGCCGCCAGATATCCTGCTGTTTTTCTAATCAAACTGCATTTGTATGTAACACGTGAGCTGCCATTAAAACTTCAAAATGTTCATCTCATCTGGGATTGATGTGCATCTACTCAACATGTTGATTTGACCTACTGGTTATACTTCTTGAGATATTTCAACTTTTGCCTTCAAATTATTCTGTAATACAAAGTTTTGGTGAAATGTTCAGCTCTGTTTGGAGTGGATGACGTCACCATTCACGCTGGTTCTTTTATGACCAATCAGCTTTCAGTATGCAAATTAGTAGTGGCTGCTAGTACTACACACACGCACACACACATACACACACACACACACACACACAGAGGGTGAGAGAGTGATGCCACTCTGCCCCCTGCAGGTCGGCAGGATAATAGACAGATTAGCGTTTCCTTTGTGTCAGTTTCCCTCATGAAATATGGGAGGCACTGATTTATTTGCTGCTGCGGTATTTTATGTCATCATTATTATATTAATCACCTGTCATCACCTGTCATCTGATGACATTTCCAAACTGAGGCTCCTCTTGTTCAACATGAAACAAAGGTGGAAGCAGGCCTACATTTACTCTTGTTACTGTAGTCAGGTCGATTTTGGTACATTTGAAATTTTTGTAATTACTATTTTTACAGGTTATGTTCGCTTTTCTAATCTGAACTATGTGATTTTGTCCCTATTAAAAAAAATACATGCAACTCTATTGTCATTTCGCAGTCACAGTTTACTCTCACTATAAATAAGGTAGTCTATGTTTCCCAAAGTAAATTTAACTTAGATTTTTACACCAATGATTTCTCTCTCTTTCTACTTAAGATTTGTAGCCCAAAAAAATGATATTGTATACTTCAGCTGGGTATTTTAATTTTCCTTTTGCCCTTGAGTAGCCTACAAGTATACAGCTCACATATGGTTTGGTCTGGTTGATGATGTTTTCTGAATCGTCATTCTTCATGTCAAAGCCTGATGTGAGCCTGTCTGAGCTGCACACAGGGAGCAAACATCATGGTCCAGTGCAGAGCAGGAAGAGCAGCCGTACAGGTTTTTTCTTATCGTTTTATTTGCGGACTTTGGCATTGCAGCCTACTCTTTCCTCCGCGGTGACTCGACAGTGAGACACGCAACAGGTATGGAAAAATTTTTGAAGTTATGTGTTGACTTTTGTAGCGATGTTAAATTAAAATGTCGAATAATCGTCGACTGATTTCTTTTTATTTAAGTAAAAGCTAAGCAATCATTTTTTTAATTTTTTTTTTCAAATTTCGATATCAGCGTCTGTATTTGTCTTGGTTTATGAGCACTATAAAACACAGTAAAAGAGTGTTTTACTGTGTTTTATTTTTATTTGGCTTGTGTGGCTTTTTGTCGTTGAGGATGCAAAATAGTGCATTTTTAAAATATCAAATTAAAAGACACTGGATTATAATAACTCAAAATCCACCTGGCAACTTCAAAATATGTTTTAAAGTCAAAGCCTGTCCTGTCCGTCCTTGGCCACAAATGAAAGTAAAACTAATTCTCCGGAACCGTTTACAGTGTAGGCAATTCAAAAGGGGCAAAAGTGCATAATGTAATGCATAAGTAGTGCATAAAGTATTCTAAATAACAGCGTGTAAGGTCTGCAGTCAACCAAGCCACAATTTATTTTATAATCCAGGTGTATTATTCGACGTAGATGCTCGGGCAGGTAGATGCTGGAATGACCAGCAGGGGGCGCTGATACATGATGCAACAGGATGGTTGCAGATTCTTCACTGACAATTTATTTTAGGCCTATATTTTGTTTGACATAAAAAAATGCCAAATTAGAGAATATAAAAATGTGACCTATTTTATTCGCCTTTGCTATCTGGCTTGTAAATACACTGGTGTATTAAGATGCAGTCACTCATTTCAAAGGGGAAAAGATAAATACTCTCCCAATTGATCAATGGCAGGTTAGTACAAACACCTTGAAGTATTTTAAGAGTAAAATAACAATAATTGATTGTATTTAGAGAGCCAAGAGTTTCAGAAGTATTGATTGGTAAAACAATTTTCAGTGATGATCCACAAAAAGGTTTATGTGGTATAAAACAAATCACTTGGTCTCTTTTTGTGGAAATACTGGCACGTTTTTTTTTTTTTGTTTTGTTTTGTTTTGTTTTTGTTTTTGTTTGTTTGTTTTTTTGGGGGGGGGTTGTTTGTGTTTTTTTTTTTTGTTTGTTTTATTTTGTTTTGTTTTGTTGTTCTTTTTTTGTTTTGGTGGGGGTGGATTTGAATTTTGGATTTGGTTATTAAATAGATAAATGAAGTAACCAAGCTAATTTCAGTTTTCAGAATTATAAGATGCTTTACCTGAAGGATGGACTGTCGCTTAAATCTCGGCTCACTGTCTTGGTTTTCCATCACACTGTTGCCGCTCTTCTTCTAACACACACCTGTGCAGGTAACTGACTTACAAACACACCACTGATACCTTGCCGTGTGTTTACAGGTAAAAAGATCATGATTAGACTGTAGATCTATTTGAAATACAAAGAACAGTATACATGTTTATTTTTATCCTCATTCATGCCCATATTATCTTAAAAGCTCAGCTAGGCTAGTAAGATAACCCATATGCTGTCTGCTTTTAGTCAGTTCAAAACACTTTGGTACTCATAACAGGGAATGAAAACCAATCCTGTTTACTCCCAGGTGAGTCACAGCTGATTGGTCCAACTCAGCCCATAGTGGCAATGATCGGTCATGACGTCATTTTGCCGTGCCACCTGGACCCTGCCGAGGATGCCACTGCCATGACCGTGGAGTGGGCCAGACCGGACCTGGAGCCCAGATTTGTCCATGTGTTACGCGACGGCCTGGAACTGGATGAGAAAAAATACCACCTCTACATGGGACGAACATCGCTGCTGAACAACCAGCTGAAGCACGGCGACGTTTCACTGAAACTCGCTACAGTGAAACTCTCTGATGAGGGAAAATACAAGTGCTTCATTCCCACGTTGAGTAAAGAAACGTTCATTGACCTTGTTGTTGGTAAGTGGGCATGTATTCATGTTAAATAGTTCCTCTTTAACCTTCATCCATCTAGGGAAGGCTTTTGGTAGGTGTTGCCCTGCTTCACAATTCCAGTCATTCACATTGGGAGTAAGTGGGCAAAACAAACAAAGTCTTCTACTATAGAAAACCTAGCCTCTCCATCCCTCCAATCATCCATCCATCAATCCATTTCCCACCGCCTATTTACGACTGGGTTGTGGTGGTGGTCGGCTGAGGAGGGTAGCCCAGACATCTGCAATGTTTGCCAGTTCCTCATGACCCCAAAGCATTATCAGTTCAGCTCAAGTAATCCTCCAGCATATGCTAAGTCTACCCAGGCCCTCCTCCCAGTCAGACATGCCTGGAGAACATGGGACGAATCCTTATTAGATGCCCGAATCGCCCCAATTGGCTAATTTTAACTCTAGTTAAGGCTCCTCCAATATGCCTGAGGGTCCCAAAGGGTGAGCTGTCCTGTGAAGGCAGCTCATTTCAGCCACTTGTATCCACAGTATTATTCCTCTGCTTGGTCTCACTCCCAACTTGTCAAAATGAGATGCTTGGAGTTGTAGGCATCAAGGCTGACAGCAACTTTGGGCATCCACGTTTAATGTTCAGAGACATGTACAATGTGGACTATTTCAGGTTTAGTCAACAATAAATGTCAGCAGACACAAAGACCACCAACCACCCGACCTCACCTACCCCCAGGAACACCCATACCTTGGTGTGGCTAAGGTTAGGGTTGGTTCCGGACGTGAATATTCGTGGAGCTCTGTGGGCCTTCATGTCTGCCTTGGTTTAGGTAGGAGGGCTTTCTTCAAAATAGGTTGCTCCAACATGAGTACCTTACCCGTGCCCGGGACAAGATGATCTCCAAGGCCGCCCTCTGAGCACATTATTTAAAGGTTAGAGGATTCTTTTGGGCCTTCCCTTGACTCAGGGCCCATGACAAATGACCTGGTGTCCCCCCTCGGTCAGTGGCTCCTGAGCATCATGTACTTTTATTGGTAGAAAAGAGAAATATGTCCAACCCAAATATGTTCCAGACATTATGACTATGACATCTCTGTCATCGTCACTAAAGGTCAGTAAACCTGTTAAGTCAACAGGGTCCATGTGCCCAAGGGTCAAATGTGGACGTCCGAGGCTGCTCCAGGGCTCCTGCCCAACTTTTTTATGTTACTGAGCTGGGAGTGAGACTGCATTGTATTTTCTATTCACTACCCAAAGCTCATGAATAGAGATTTGAGTTTGAATGTAGATTGGCCAGTAAAATGAGAGATTCGCCTTCTGGTTCAGGTCAGTCTAGCACAATGACTATATAACTGCAGCTGTAGCAGAGATCGCTCCATATTGAACGCTCACCTTGGCTGCCATTTCATTGCTTCTTGCAGCTATTTTTTGCTCCACTGGTCAGCGAGGCACCTGTATGTCATTGTGATGGTCATGTGGTTGGTTGGTTGATCAGCAGTTAGATAGATAGATAGATGTACTTAGATAGATGTACTTCATTGATCCCAAACTGGGAAATTCTTAAATTCTTACGACCATATCTCCAAATCTATTTGATAACTCATCATGAGCTTTGGTAAGAACATTCATGTTACGTAGAGCAGCAAAGTTGTCGATTGTGGTGACCCCATGACCTTCCCTCTAGCTCCACCATCAGCCCCGCAGGCCAACTTAATAAGAAATACAGTAACAACTCTTTTTTACTTGGGACAGACATCATTTGCTCTGACACACAGCCCGACTCAATCTTTATTGTAAGTCTTAATGAATGCAGAACTTGTAAATGTGCGTTTTGGCTGCTTCTCTCTATTTTACAGATTCATTGCATGCTGTGTATATTTAATCACTGATTTGTGTTGTTACAGGTGCTGCCTCCTCTCCTGTCCTAACGATTAACAAAGACACCAGTGCAGTGGTTTTAGATTGTGAAAGTAAAGGCTGGCACCCAAAGCCTGAGCTGTTTTGGCTGGATGCTGAGGGAAAGCTCCTCTCTGCTGGAGCTCCAGAGACAGTCAGAGGTCCTGATGGCCTCTATACTGTCAGCAACAGTGTGGCTGTGGAGAAGAGCCACAGCAACAGCTACACCTGCAGGGTTCAGCAGCACAAAATACAGCAAACCAGGGAGACACAGATTCATCTTGAAGGTGAACAGTATTCTAAACATATGACTTTAGCTTTTGAGTTACTTTGAATAGCCGATGTCTTTCTTGTTTTACATAAAATCTGTGCTGTTCTGTGTTTTATCTTCTCAGATGGTGTCTTCATAGACAAATCGAATTGTTCTGCTGCTCATATCACCACTGGCTTTGCTATTGTCTTGTTGTGTGTTGTTGTTGTTGTCTTTTTTGTTTATTTATGGAGAACAAACAAACTTGGTAAGTCATTAACATGCACACATTGGTAATTGCTCAGTTAAAAAGAAAATATTGGTGACACAAAAACAAGTATATGTATTTTATAAGGGTATAAACAAACAGAAATGTGACCACATGATTCAAAGCTGAATCTTCCTTTCAAGCCAACAACCATTTTGTCAGAAAAGGTGTTGCGCTCAAAACACACCCATTACCCATTACACTTTATCTGTGGAAACTCATCACATTATCATAACATGTCACACCAAGTCTTCATCTTCGTGTGGCTTCTCTCTGCAGGAAACACAAAGATGGGTCCACTGAGGAACATCTTCAGTAAAAAAGGTGAACAAGGTAACAACTACAGCACATAGAGAACTGGCAGGAAACACTGCATCAACACAGCAGGTTTGAAATTGAAGTTCAGCTCAGTTTGCTGTTTATTTTCACACAGAGATGCAGCAGAGAGAAGAGCTCAACAACTTAGGACATGAAAGCCTGACAGAAGAAGAAAGAGAGAGACAGAAGCTCATGCGAGAGAAGGAGGTGAAGAAAAATGCCAAACTTGAAGAGGAGCAGAAGAAAGAGAATGAACGGAAACAGAGGGAGGAGTTGGAGAAACAGATCAAGCAGCTGGAATCACAGGTGGAGCAGATAAAGAAAAGTGGAGAGGCTGAGAAGAAGCTGAAGGAGGATGCTGAGAAAATGAAACATGAGTACAAAGAGCTGCTAAAAAAGACCAACTTGGTTCTGATGAACAGAAGGACAGAACTTGAGATGAGGCTTAAGAGAACCAAAGAAAAGAACATGACAAAGAAAGAAGAGAAGGTAAAGGCAGTCATTGATGCACTGAAGGAGACAAAGATGATGATCGATGAGGTTCAGAAAAAGTTTTAGTCAGTCAGGGAGGGAACAGCTCTCAGACCAGAGGAGCAAACAAAGCAGAACAAGGTGAATCACATCACAACAGGAGGTTAGAATAATGACATTTACACTAAACTAAAACCATGGGCAAGCCTACCAGCAGCATTAAACACTCATTTTAAAATACCTTCTGGTTTGTCAGACTATATGCAGGCAGAGAATGGCGATAAATGTAACCTGATATCCCTGTCCTTTTTTTAAATCAAATCAGCAGCTCAATATGTTGGTTTAAGATGGAAAAGCAGAGTAACAGAGGCTGAAATCATGTAAATAATAAAATTACAAACAAGTTTTTGGTGACAACAGTTGAACTTGGTGATGCTCTCAGATTTTATCAGAGGATACATCTGTGTACTATCACAATCATTTGGTTTAATTAAATTTTGCATGTGAAGTGAATGCACTGTAATATTGTGACAATTAACTTTTGTCATATTCTTTGATAAGAGCACACACATTTTTCCTGCTTTTTACTTTGGGTGCAGTGTGTCATCAGATGTGTGTGTGTGTGTGTGTGTGTGTGTGTGTGTGTGTGTGTGTGTGTGTGTGTGTGTGTGTGTGTGTGTGTGTGTGTGTGTGCGTGTATTGAAGATGCAGCAGGATTTTCCTGGTGGCTTTAAAAGGCAAATCCATCCCATCCTGTGATTACTGCGTTTCAGTTGTCTGACTTTTGAATTGTATAAATGTGCTTTTATTTTTGTAACACATCACTGTGCATCAGGACTGAAATTTAACTTCAGAATAAAAGTTTTTAACTGAACTGAAATGTTTCAAACTTTTTTTTTTCTCCAAATCATGTGACCTTTTGATAAAACCGTCCTATTGAAACCAACACTGATGTAGTTATTTAAATGAACCCCAGGCCACTTCCACTGTGTTTCTCCATCAAGAGGAAAATTTTTGCCTCGTGTCTGCAGCCTCTCTGGCGCCTCTGTGTCGTTGGATAATGCTCATGATGTGACTCTCCTGACATTTCAGAGTCTGACAGCACAAAACATTTGAGAGATCACAGTTTGAGTATTTAAATATAGATATGAGCATCAAAAACTGTGGAGCTGGCCTCAGTGGTGGTTTGAAATATAACTAGGAGCAGCGGGTGACGTCACCGCTGCTCACGGACCTTCAAGTGTAGCAGAGAGATGCTCTTCCAGGTGACGCCGTGGACCTGTCCTAACTGTCTACTGCAGCGGGAAACGAGCAGGCAGGTGATGAAGATGCTGATGTTGAAAAGCTTCTGTTGTGTCGCGTGAACAAGCAGCTGCTGTAAGAAAGATCAGGATGTCTGGCCTCCATATCCACCGATAAGGAAAAAAACTTTGGAGTGCAGATGTGCCACTCTGCCCCCCTCGGGTTGCCAGGATAATAGACAGATTAGCGTTTCCTTTTTGTCAGTTTCCCTCATGAAATATGGGATGCATTGATTTATTTGCTGCTGAGGTATTATATTATCATTATTATGTTAATTAACTGTCATCACCTGTCATCTGATGACATTTCCAAACTGTGGCTCCTCTTGTTCAACATGGAACTAATGATTTCACACTATTTATACATAACACTTTAGCAAAGAACTGATATTTTACACTTCAGTGGGATATTTTAATTCTCTTTCTGCGCTTGAGTAGCCTACAACTATTTAGCTCACACATGGTTTTTAATTATTTACGTAGGTATTGGATGTTTTTTTTTTCCCCTCTGGTTGATGATGTTTTCTGAATCGTCATTCTTCATGTCAAAGCCTGATGTGAGTCTGTCTGAGCTGCACACAGGGAGCAAACATCACGGTCCAGTGCGGCAGAGCAGGAAGAGCAGCCGTACAGGTGTTTTCTTATCGTTTTATTTGCGGACTTTGGCATTGCAGCCTACTCTTCTCCGCGGTGACTCGACTGAGAGACACCCAACAGGTACTGAATTTTTTTTGAAGTTGTATGTGGACTCTTGTAGCGATGTTAAATCAAAATGAATCCATCATCAGCTGTTTTCTTTTTATCTGAGTAACAGCTGTGCAATCATATTTTTTTTTCAAATTTCGATATCACCCAACTTATGTTTAAGTGTCTGTATTTGTCTTGGTTCATGAGCACTAAGTTATGATTACTGTGCTTTATTTTTATTAGGCTCGTGTGACTTTTTGTCGTTGAGGATGCAAAACAGTGCATTTTTAAAATAGCAAATTAAAAAACATAGTGGGTTATAATAACTGTAAACACATCTGGCAAAGACAGTCCTCTCCGTCCTTGGCCACAAATGAAAGTAAAACTAATTCTCGTTTGCAGTGAAGGCCATTCAAAAGGGGGGAAAGTGCATAAAGTAATACATAAGTATTGCATAAAGAATTCTAAATAACAGCGTGTAAGGTCTGCAGTCAAGCCAAACCACGTTTAATTTTATAATCCAGGTGTATTATTCGATGTAGATGCACAGGTAGGTAGATGCTGGAATGACCAGCAGGGGGCGCTGTTGACTCTGATACATGATGCAACATGATGGTTGCAGATCCTTAACTGAATTTTTTTTAGGCCTATATTTTGTTTGACGTAAAAAAATTAGAGAACATAAAAATGTGACCTATTTTATTCACCATTTCAATCTGGCTTGTAAATACAGTTGTGTATTAAGATGCAGTCCTTCATTTCAAAGGGGAAAAGATAAATAGTCTTCCAATTGATCAATGGCAGGTTAGTGCAAACACCTTGAAGTATTTTAAGAGTAAACTAACAATAACTGATACTATACTAGAGAGCCAAGAGTATCAGATGTATTGACTGGTAAAGCAATTTTCATTGATCCACAAAAAAAAAAAAAAAAAAAAAAGATTTATGTGGTATAAAACAAATCACTTAGTCTTTTTTTTGTGATAATAAACCAATTTATTTCAGTTTTCAGAAGTAAAGGATGCCTCACCTGAAGGACGGATTGTCATTTAAATCCCGGCTCAGTGTCTTGGTTTTCCATCACACTGTTGTCGCTCTCCTTCTAACAAACACCTGTGCAGGTAACTGACACACAAACACACCACTGATACTGTACATTTTCGTGTGTTTACAGGTAAAAAAAGATCTTGATTAGACTGTAGGTCTATTTGAAATATAAATGAAAACCAATCCTGTTTCCCCCCAGGTGAGTCGCAGCTGATTGGTCCACTTCAGCCCATAGTGGCAATGATCGGTCATGACGTCATTTTGCCGTGCCAACTGGACCCTGCCGAGGATGCCACTGTCATGACCGTGGAGTGGGCCAGGCCGGACCTGGAGCCCAGATTTGTCCACGTGTTACACGATGGCCTGGAACTGGATGAGAAAAAATACCACCTCTACATGGGACGAACATCGCTGCTGAATAATCAGCTGATGTACGGTGACGTTTCACTGAAACTCGCTACAGTGAAACTCTCTGATGAGGGAAAATACAAGTGCTTCATTCCCACGTTGAGTAAAGAAATGCTCATTGACCTTGTTGTTGGTAAGTGGGCATGTACTCATATTAAATAGTTCCTCTTTAACTTTTACTCATCTAGGGAAGGCTTTTGCTAGGTGTTGCCCTGCTTCACAATTCCAGTCATTCACTTTGGAAGCAAGCGGGCCAAAACAAACAAAGTCTTCTACTATATAAAACCAAGCCACTCCATCCCTCCAATCATCCATCCATCAATCCATTTTCCACCACCTATTTGGGACCGGGTTGTGGTGGTGGTCGGCTGAGGAGGGCAGCTCAAACATCTGCAGTGTTTTCCAGTTCCTCATGACCTCAAAGCATCACCAGTTCAGCTCATGTAATCCTCCAGCATATGCTAAGTCTACCTGGGGCCCCCTCCCAGCCAGCCAAGCCTGGACAACCTGGAAGGAATCCTTATTAGATGCCCGAATCACTCCAATTGGCTAATTTTAACTCTAGTCAAAGCTCCTCCAATATGCCTGAGGGTCCCAAAGGGTGAGCCATCCTGCAAAGGCAGCTCATTTCAGCCACTTGTATCCACAGTATTATTCCTCTGCTTGGTGTCACTCCCAACTTGTCAAAATGAGATGCTTGGAGTTGTAGGCATCAAGGCTGAAAGCAACTTTGGGCATCCGCATTTGATGTTCAGGGATGTGTACAATGTGGACTATATCAGGTTTGGTTTTTCAACAATAAATGTCAGCAGACACAAAGACCACTGTCCACTCCCATGAAAACCTTTGTCCCCCGACCTCACCCATCTCCAGGAACGCCCATAGCTTGGTGTAGCTAAGGTTATGGTCGGTCCCAAATGTGGACATCCCTGGAGCTCTGTAGGTCTTCATGTCTGCATCCAGCTGCTTTGGTTTAGGTTGGGGAACTTTCTTCAAAATACATTGCTCCAGCACGAGTACCTTACCTGTGCCCAGGACAAGATGATCTCCAAGGCCCCCTTCCGAGTACATTATTTAAAGGTTAGAGGACTCTTTTGGGCCTCCCCTTGGCTCAGGGCCCCGTGACAGCTGACATGGTGTTTCCCCTTGGTCAGCGGCTCCTGAGCATCATGTAATTTTATTGGTAGAAGAAGGGAAATATGTCCAACCCAAAAGAGTTTCATAAATTATGACTATGACATCTCTGTCATCTTTACTAAAAGTCAGCAAACCTGATAAGTCAACAGGGTCTATGTCCCCAGGGGTCCAATGTGGACATCCGAGGCTGCTCTCAGTGTTTGATGTCTCAGGCTCCTTCCTAACTTTTTATGTTACTGAGCTGGGAGTGAGACCACGTTCTATTTTTTTCATTCACTACCCAAAGCTTGTGACTGTAAATGAGAGTATGAATGTCCTTGCAGCTATATTTGTAGCTCCACTGCAGTTAGATACATAGATAGATAGATAGATAGATAGATAGATAGATAGATAGATAGATAGATAGATAGATGTACTTAGATAGATGTACTTTATTGATCCCAAACTGGGAAATTCTTAAATTCTTAGGACCATATCTCCAAATCTATTTGATAACTGAGCTTTGTGAACACCATTCATGGTACCTAGAGCAGCAAAGTTGTCGATTGTGGTGACTCCATGACCTTCCTTCTAGCTCCACCATCAGCCCCGCAGACCAACTTAATAAGAAATACAGTAACAACTCTTTCTTACTTGGGACAGACATCATTTGTTCTGACATACAGCCCTACTCAGTCTGTATTGTAAGTCTTATTGAATGCAGAACTTGTAAATGTGCGTCTTGGCTAATTGCTTATAATTATTAAGTCGTTCTCTCTATTTTACAGATTCATTGCATGCTGTGTTTATTAAGGGCTTTACTCACTGATTTGTGTTGTTTCAGGTGCTGCCTCCTCTCCTGTCCTAACAATTAACAAAGACACTAGTGCAGTGGTTTTAGATTGTGAAAGTAAAGGCTGGCACCCAAAGCCTGAGCTGTTTTGGCTGGACGGTGAGGGAAACCTCCTCCCTGCTGGAGCTCCAGAGACAGTCAGAGGTCCTGATGGCCTCTATACTGTCAGCAGCAGAGTGACTGTGGAGAAGAGCCACAGCAACAGCTACACCTGCAGGGTTCAGCAGCACAAAATACAGCAAACCAGGGAGACACAGATTCATCTTGAAGGTGAACATTATTCTAAATAGATGGCATGAGCTCTGGAGTTACTTTAATCAGCCGATGTCTTTCTTGTTTGACATAAAATCTGTGCTGTTTTGTGTTTTATCTTCTCAGATGGTGTCTTCATGAACAAATCTAATTGTTCTGCTGCTAATATCACCACTGGCTTAGCTGTTGTCTTGTTGTGTGTTGTTGTTGTTGTCTTTTTTGTTTATTTTTGGAGAACAAACAAACTTGGTAAGTCATTAACATGCACACCTTGGTAATTTCTCAGTTAAAAAGAAAATATTGGTGACACAAAAACATGTATACATATTTTATAAGGGTATAAACAGAAATGTGACCACATATTTCAAAGCTGAATCTTACTTTCAAGCCAACAATTATTTTGTCAGAAAAGTTGTTTGCTAAAAGTCTAATTTTGAAATGAAATTCTGCAGTTAAGACAAATACAAGTACTTCATTGCTGTTTTTCTAATGAGTTTCTTCATCAGTTTTGTCACTTTAACTGTGGAAACTCATCACATCGTCACAACATGTCACACCAAGTCATTGTCTCTTTGTGTGTGTGTGTGTGTGTGTGTTGAAAGTGAACTTCAACTTAGTTTGCTGTTTATTTTCACACAGAGACACAGCAGAGAGAAGAGCTCAACAACTTAGGAGAAGAAGGTCCAACAGAAGAAGAGAGAGAAAGACAGAAGCTCATGGCAGAGAAGGAGGTGAAGAAAGATGTCAAACATGAAGAGGAGCAGAAGAAAGAGAATGAACGGAAACAGAGGGAGGAGCTGGAGAAACAGCTCACGAAGCTGGAGTCAGAGCTGAAGGAGGTAAAGAAAAATGAAGAGACTGAGAAGAAGCTGAAGGAAGATGCTGAGAAAATGAAAGACGAGTACAAAGAGCTGCTAAGAAAGACCAACTTGGTTCTCAAAAACAGAGGGTCAGAACTTGAGATTAGGCTTACGTCAACCCAAAAAAAGACCATGAAGAGTTCTGAGAAGAAAGACGGGAAGGTAAAGGCAGTCGCTGAGGCGCTGAAGGAGACAAATGCAGTGTTCGATGAGGTTCAGAGAAAGTTTTAGTCAGTCAGGGAGGGAACAGCTCTCAGACCAGAGGAGCAAACAAAGCAGAACAAGGAGAATCACATCTCCACAACAGGAATTGAAAATAATGACATTTACACTAAACTAAAAGCATTGACACGCCTACCAGCAGCATTAAACTCTCATTTTAAAAGCCCTGCTGGTTTGTTAGACTATATGCAGGCAGAGAATGGCTATAAATTCATGAACCTGATATCCCTGTCCTTTTTTAAAAAAAAAAAATCAAATCAGCAGCTCAGTGTGTTGGTTTGAGATGGAAAAGCAGAGAAACAGAGGCTGAAATCATGTAAATAATACAATTACAAATACGTTTTTGGTAACAACAGTTGAACTTGGTGATTTTCTCAGTTTTTATCAGAAGATACATTTGTGTTCTATCATTATCATTTATATCAATTAAATTTTGCGTGTTAATTGAATGCACTGTCATATTGTACCAATTAACTTTTGTCATATTCTTTTATAAGAGCTCACACGTTTTTCCTACTGTTTACTTTGAGTACAGTGTGTCATCAGATGTGTGTGTGTGTGTGTGTGTGTGTGTGTGTGTGTGCGTGTGCAAATATTGAAGCTGCAGAAAACCCAACCCATCATGTCATTACTTTGTTTTAGTTGTCTGACTTTTGAATTGTATAAATGTGCTTTTATTTTTGTAGCATAATATCACTGTGCATCAAGACTGAATTTTAACTTCAAAATAAAGTTTTCAACTGAACCAAAATGTTTCAAACTGTTTTTTTTTCCTCCAGATCATGTGACCTTTTGATAAAAGCTTTGAAACCAACATTGATGTATTTATTTAAATGAATCCACTTCCACTGTGTTTCTCCCTCAGGAGGAAAACAATCTGTTGTTGACATTTGCCTCGTGTCTGCAGCCTCTCTGGAGCCTCTGTGTCGCTGGATCCTGCTTATGATGTGACTCTCCTGACTTTTCAGAGTCTGGCAGCACAAAACATTTGAGAGATCACAGTTTGAGTGTTTAAATGTAAATATGAGCATGAAAAACTGTGGAGCTGGTCTCAGTGGTGGGTCAGTGTGGGCTGAATAAAGAAACTCCAACTCTCTGTCTCACTGTGGACGGACAGACAGGGACAAGAAGGAGAGAGAGGAAGAGACAGTCAAAGGAAAGAGAAAGAGAAAAGAGAAAGTGAGAGATCCCAAGCTCTGTCTGTTGTAAGCGTACAGTCTGCAGAGCATGGCCTGACTGCATTCCAAGTCTATTCTTGCTATTTTAACTGTGGGTGGAAAAAAAGGCTGGTTCAAAAGTGTTGCGTTTCATCTCTTCATTAATCATGGGTGTGTTTTGGATGCAACATACATTAAACCAGTCAGACTACCTTCTCCCTTTCCCTTTAAAAGCCAGGTACAGCAACAACGCACCTGAGCACAGCTCATTTTAAGAGCAACACACCCATGGATGCTCATATGGACACAAGAGACGTTGCTGAGCCGCACGGAAACCAGGAAAGACACTTGCTTCAGGCCTGGTGATGCATCATATCAAACTTTAATAACAAACCATTTCAGTGCAGCCGCTGGTTTAGTTGATGGATTCATCAGTGCAATGAAATAGTTTCTACCTGTTGATAAAAAAGTCTTCATTCAAGGTAAGCGGATATAAAATTACTATTGAATCTAGATTTAATACATAATGATTGGGAATAACCAATGAGAACGTTATAAATACTATTGCTACTACGATTAATACTTTAACACCAGCTGCTGAGATGTTTTTTATCAGTCTGCATGTAACTTGATTATTAACGTAATGTATTTTCAGTTTAAAAATTGCCATTGCCAAGTCACAAAGTTATTCTCCTTCAAAGGAGAATAAAGTTGAATTTAAATTTAAACTAAATTGAATAATTTGTCTCAGCAGCCTGCTGTCGACAATCTTGGTGTCCATCCTGGATCAGGAAAATGAAGTTCATTCTGTGTGGCTTTGCTGGATTCTGGTTGTTGCTCATCCACAGACTCCCAGTTTCCTCAGGTAAACTGGACCAGTAGACTTTGATCAATGGTTATGAGGTGTTGTTCATTTAAAGGATAATCCTCTGGGTAATTCCTTTTAATGGGCATTTAAAAAAAATGGGATTGAGGTGATAATGATGACACTGCAGTTAAATACTCAACTGGTTTTTGAAATAATTTAGTTGCTGTCTGACACAAAGTCAGGTGACACAGAATTACTGTAGAGTTCAGTATCATTATTAAATAGGTAATATATGCACATATATTATTAAATAGATAATATATGTACATAATTTGAATTTGCTTACTGAAAATAGTCAGTACCCAAAATGACCTAATATTTGACACCAATATCAATGTAAACCCTGAATCTGCCCTTCCATTCAAGCTGTCTGGAAAGTGGACTTACATTTCTAACAGCTAGCTGAACAGGTCTGGCTACATTCAAGCAGTGCAAATACTCCCTTCACCATGTGAGATGGAAAATAACACTAATTAATTGAGACACCAGTTCTTAAGTGCTGAGGGATCTTGCATCACAATTCCTGGAATAACTGTGCCGTTTGTTGGTATGAGGGCACAAAAACTGGAAAGACACTCACTGTGAGGACAATATTCAACTGCCACGTTTGGTGCCAAAGAATACCAAAAGATGGTGCTGCTGTTTCAGGAACTGCGATAAGATTACACACACACACACACACACACAAACAAACATCTCTCCAATTATAGTAATAGGATTTCGGAAACCGAACCTTGTGTTGACTTGGCAGCAAGGCTTGTCTGGGGGTCTTAAGGGACGCTGAACATGCCAGGTTTGGTCCCGTGTCTCTACAAACGACCAATCCTGAGGTAGGGGTTACCACTCCAGCCAACTGGCCACTTCGGACTCTTTCCTATGGTCCAATTGACTCGGGACAGTGTCCAATACACTCCATGATCCCAAAGATCCCCAGAAGTCAACTTTGGAATGGTGGGACAAACAAATGGAAACACACACAAACTGCAGTCTAATTACAGTTCAATCATGAGAGACTAATATGAAAATAAACAAGAGACTTGCTGAGTGAAGAAACCTTTTTAGTAAGCAATAGAGGCCTGGAAGCCTCTATATAAAGAAAAAAAAAACTGAAATATCACATCGACATAAGTATTCAGAACCTTTACTCAGTGCTTAGTTGAAGCGCCTTTGGCAGCAATTACAACCTCAAGTCTTTTTTCACTGTTTTTTGCACATTGTGTACTTAGATCTCTGGTGGCATCTTTTATTTTTTTATCTTTTATTCTTTATTTTTTTATTTATTTAATCTTGTAATCTGTGGATACTGCTGAAAACTGTGAATTTCCTTTGGGATGAATAAAGTATCTATCTATCTATCTATCTATCTATCTATCTATCTATCTATCTATCTATCTATCTATCTATCTATCTATCTAGCTATCTATCTATTTATCTTTTCGGTGTGATACTCCTTGCCTTGCACACCTGAACTGGGAGATTTTCTGCCGTTCTTCTTTGTAAATCCTCTCAAGCTCGGTCAGGTTGGATGGGTACGGTCCGTGGACGATCATTTCCAGGTCTCTCCAGAAATGTTGGACAGGGTTCAAGTCAGGGCTCTGGTTGGGCCACTCTGGGACATTCACAGAGTTGTCCTTAAGCCACTCCTGTGTTGTGTGGTCAGGGTCATTGTCTTCTTCCATTTGAGAACTTCTTCCATTTGAGAATTATGGAGGCCATTGTGCTCTTGGGAATCTTCAGTACAGCAGATTTCTTTTGTAGCCTTCTCCAGATCTGTGCCTTGCAGCAATCCTGTCTCTGAGATCTGCAGGCAGTTCCTTTGATCTCATGGTTTTTGCTCTGATACGCATTGTTAGATTGTTTGGTTTAAAACATTAGTAGGACAAAAAGTTGTGAAGAAGTACTTGCAAAGAACAAAATTAACGATTATTTCTTCTTTTCTTTAAAGTACACTAATAATTGTTTTTGCTATTTTTGTGTCTATATTTTTTGTTTGTTTGTTTTAGGTCAGTCTTGGGTGATTGGCTCACCTGGGCCAATAATAGCATTAGCTGGTGATGATGTAATTCTGCCGTGTCACTTTAAACCAGCCATCAATGACTTTTCCGGGACAGTGGAGTGGACCAGATTGGACCTGGACCCACCATATGTTCATGTTCACCAAAGTGGTCGTCTGATGGTTCAGAACCAAAATCCACTGTATAAGTACAGGACCGTCCTGTTTCTGGATGAGCTGAAGAATGGAAACGTCTCGCTGAAACTCTTTGGAGTGAAAATCTATGATGAGGGGAGATACTTATGCTTCAGTCCCAACATAAGGAGAGAAGCCTTCATACAGCTCAATGTTGGTGAGTAAATGTGTGCATGTTTTGAAAGATTTGCAGTGTGACAGCATCACTGTTTGAGAAACTGTACTGAACCAGGCTTTAACATCCATGTATACTTAAAAATTGACTATAACTAAACAATTTTTCTTTGTTTCATTCAGCAGTGTATTTTTTTAATTTGGGATATGGATAACTTGTGCGTTCTCTTTTTATTTTTGCTGAAAACTGCATGCCTCACACAACGCAAATAGGTTCTACTGCAAAATTCTAGCTTATACACTACTTTAGCAAGGCTTGATGTGTGCCTGAGTGTTGCTGCTTTAGCCTGTTAATATGGATGGTAAAATGAAAACAAAATTAGGTCAGTCAAGGATGGTCTACAAGTAGTTCTTGGAACTCAGTGATTTCCTGAATCAGGATGTCAAAATGAAAATCAAGAGGTTCTGCGGTGCACATACACCACCACCCGTCACACATTACTATCGAGCTTCCTCATTTATCCGTAGTTTATAGTAGGCATGACTGCAGTAATCTACAGTCATGCTTGTACCTTGAGGATGATGGCTTAATGCAGTTTCCAGATGAAACAGGTAAAGTCCCTCCCCCTCTCCCTCCTCATCAGGTGCTGCCTCCTCTCCTGTCATCAACATGAGCAAAAGCAGCAGTGGAGTGGTTTTAAAGTGTGAAAGTAAAGGCTGGTACCCAGAGCCTGAGCTGTTTTGGCTGGACGCTGAGGGAAAGCTCCTCTCTGCTGGAGCTCCAGAGACAGTCAGAGGTCCTGATGGCCTCTATACTGTCAGCAGCAGAGTGACTGTGGAGGAGAGACACAGCAACAGCTACACCTGCACAGTTCAGCAGCGCAAAATACAACAAACGAGGGAGGCACACATTCACATTCCAGGTGAGACGTGTCTTTTTAATAGATGAGATTCACTCTTGTAATTAGATCTTTAAACAACTAATTTTGTAAAAATATCATGCTGTTCTGTGGTTTATCTTTTCAGATCATTTCCTCATGTACAACGATAGGCCTGGTTTTTATAGTACTGCTATCGACATCATCCTGTGTATTTTTGCTGTTGTCTTTGTTGTGAGTAAATGGAGACATAACAAAACCGGTAAGTCAGAAATTCATTTTTCTTCTCTTTTGCTCATGTCAAGTTACAATATCAATGTCAACCCTGTGGTCAAAGTTTAGTTTTGTTTAAAAAAAAAAAAAAAGAAGAAGAAGAAGAAGAAGAAGAAGAAGAAGAAGAAGAAGACAAAACTAGGACCATGCAGAAATTTTAGTATTTGAAAAGGTTATTGTGTAGAGGGGAAAAAAGTTATGACACTCCAACTTGAATTTTACTCACAATCCAACAGTCAGTATGTCTGTCTTTTTTATGAGAAATTGTCATATGGGATTTATTAAATACCACAATAACTTCCATTAAGGCAGGTAAATATGTATTATACCTTCTCTTTATACCTCTGGTTAGCATATTCATTTGTTCCCCACTCAAGCCTGAAAAAGTAATCACAACACATTAAACCAAGCTATTATCTCACTGTAGCTTAGACTAATAGTTCATCTATAGTTATCAGAGGCAGGGAGAAGGAAAATGAAACCCGTATGTATGTGAAATAAGTTCTTCATGAGAAAAGGTAAACTAAATTCTCTCTGAGCAAATTTCAGAAGAGTGTTGATGCTCAACATTTGCAAGTGCCAAGAGTTTTGCCTCCAAAATGATAAATAAATAAATAAATAATCAGTACGGCTATTTGTGTTCTGTGGAACACAATTTGAAATGTGAAAAGTCCAAAACCAAGCAGACATGGACCAATTCAGTTCATTTCAGTTAATAGTTGAATCTAGTTATAATGTAAACACTACTACACACTTGTGGCTTCACCACTACATACTGTTGTGCCCCTCCAACTCTGCTTTCAATTACAGAAGAGCGAGTCAGAAAGCAGCTCATGTCAGAAAGGGGGGCAATGAAGAACCTGGACGCAAAAAAGGCAAAACTTGAAGAGCAAAGTAAGAATGAGCATGAAGAGGAACAGAAGACTGATGCAGAGAATGAGACTGAGCAACTCAAATTGCAACTGGAGGAGAAGAAAGAAGAAGCTGAGAAAATTAAAGATGAGTACAAAAATGTACTAAAAAAGATTTACGATGTTCTGCTGGAAAGAAGGTCTGAACTTGGGAGAGAGCTAAGGGAGACCCAAGACAGTTGGTTTTATGGCTGTTCATACAGGATTCATAGGACAAGTCAACTCAGTGCGGCACTGAATGAGTTAAACACACTGAGTGCTGCAATTGACAGTAAGATTTAGCCTGTCAGTGCTGCAGTAACAGGATATTAAAACTAGAATTACATCTGAGATAGAGGACAAAATAGAGCACAAAGCATCTGGCTTGGTCCATATGCTATGCACAAAATTTGGCTCAGATCACTCCAAAATTGTAGAAAGAGTAGCAAAAAAACCTGAATTGGACAAAATTTAAAATGGCAGACAATCTGTCCTGCGCAAATGGCAGTGGCCTGCATTATACAAAAGTCCAGACAGTTTTTGTGGGGAAGTAAGAAAGGCCTCCAGCACCTGATAAATTTAATAGGTCAATAAGCTGATATAAGATGCAACAGCAAAGCAGAGCTGAATGTAGAAAGAGATCATGTAAATAAAGAAACTACAAATAAAATACACATTCTACACATTTTTGGTGACAACAGTTAGTGATGCTTTTACCTTTTAGCATAAAATATATTTGCATTCTGTTATGATCGATTGTGTTGTATATTGTTGCAACTTCGGAATTTATTGTAATATTACAATTAACCTTTATCTCACCTCTTAGAATTCACGTCTCCCTTGCTCTTTAATTGTGTAACATCATATTAATAATACTTTCTGAGCAAAACAAAGTAATAATAATAATGTAAAAGGTATTATTCAAATAAAATTAGAATATGCACACATGTTTAAATATGCAAAGTCTTGTAACTGTATTTCTTCCCCCATCCTGTAATTGGGTTGATTGTGTTTATTCATTATTGTCTTAATTTTCAATTGCATACATGTTTTCACATTTTTAGTGTAATGTCACTTTAGATCGGGGCAACCTTAATGTCAGATAATAAAGAAATAAAGTTTTGATTTTACTTATACCGTATGTTTAGATGTTTCTCATTGTTTTTTTCACTGATGTGGTGGGATGGTCAATAGATCATGTGACTTTTTGACCATGAGACACTAAATGAGTCCAGCTGCAGAGAACATTTGAGATCACAGTTTCAGTTAATATAAAAAATAATAACCTCAGAAACAGTGCAGTTTTCTTCAGTCCTCTTGGTCAGAGTGGGCTGTAACAGACTTTGTCAAACCCTCAGATGCTATTCAGAGACATGCAGAGATGCTGTGGTTATTCTGCAGAGGCAACATAACAGTTTCTCTGTGACCTTGCACACTCAGTAATATATAGACATGCATGCTGTGAAAAAAGCAGCTGCACTAAGAGACAGTGTGGTTTGAAAAGCAATTTCTATTTCTGACTTCGCTTCAGACAGTCTTCCTATTTGCCATCTCTTAATTTCCTTGTACATCGCAGCACATGACCTGCTTAAGCAAAGCAAGGCAATTTTATTTCCATTTTATTTTGTATAATAACTCCTTACATAAATCAGGATGTAATATAACTTGTATTAAATGAATATGCAGCACTCCAGCATCATAAAGAACATATACAAGATGTTGTTTTCTTAATTGTTAAATTAATTGTTTATTTTCTTAATTGGAACAAGCATTTTTAGTCTGTGTTCGGTATGTTCAATATATTTGTCCAGATCATTGTAGGAAATGTGTCAGGAAGCAAATGTGTCACCAAGGCAGGCTTAATTTTGCTGCTCATTGTATTCAGTGACATTATCATATGTCCATGGCAGCCATCTTAGATGTACCAAATGCTATCATGGAGGGTGATTTGCATCTTATCCAATACTTCTGTAAATTAGCAGCTCAAACCACAATTTGCAGATAAAACACCTCCAAAGTATGATGTCTGTTTTGCTGGACATAATGTACAAAAATGAGAGCACAAAAGCACAATGTGAATTAAAATGTCGTAGATACACATCACTGTACTGGCTTTCTCCACTCAGACGTCAACACGGCTTCTCCTCTTTCCAGCACCCTGAGCTGCAGAAACACAAATTAAAACTATCATTAAAATTGTTTTTCTCTATTTAGCTTTTAGGGGAAAAGGGTAACAGAGGTATAAGGTCTGATGGATCATATCGAGAATAAAAAAAATAAAATGCTTTCTCAATATGCATGACATTTACTGACACTTAACCACAGAATTTTCTTGTAATAGCCTGAAGACGATGAATTTCTGAGCTGAGATATTGGTGATGCATGAACAAAGACTGCTTAGCTTTGGTTAAATGTTTACTTAATTAAGCACCAATCAAGTACTGACATCTCTGTATCTTTCATTGAATGCTTTCACTGCTGTAATTTAAGAAGGACTTGGCTTACCTCTTGCCCTGTCTCTGTATATGAGTCCCAGTATGATGCTTGACAACAGGTAAGGAGTTCCCGCCAGGAGATGACTGATCAGTCTGGGGACAGACAGGAGGGGTGCTGACGGTGGATCTGGAGACCATGGAGAGAGAAATTTAGTGTACCCATCCTGAAATAACCATAATAAGGCAGTAAAGTGGGTTTTAGCTGTTGTTCCATCCAAACTGGAACAATAGGTTCTACACAAAACATAGCATAAGTGTATCATAGCCAGAGGAATTGATTCAAGCTTATTCGAGGTGATCATTGGTCTTAGACAAGGATGCCAAGGATGGACCCCCTCTCCTGTTTGTAATATTCATGGACAGGGTATCAGAAAGCAAGTCATGTCTGGAGAATGTCCCATAAAGTGCAGTTAGGGTGGCAACCCTGCTATGTGAATGATGTCGACCTTATGGCATTATTGGACCATGATCGTGGATCCACATGGTAGAGAGAACATGACGTTAGAAGGTCAGGGTAAGTCATTGGTCTCAGACATAGTGCCTGTTGCCCCCTCTCCTGTTTGTAACATGGAAAGGCTATCAAGATGCAGAGGACGTCTGGTGAATGTCCCATTCAATGCAATTCAGGCAGCATCCCAGTTATGTGGATGATGTCATCCTTATGGCATAACTTCAGCATGACATTGGATGCACATGGGAGTGAATTTGGAGCTTTTAGTCACAATGAGGAACAGTACCCCCAAGTCTGAGGCTGCGGTTCCCTACCAGAAAAGGTGGCATGAACCATTCAGGTGGACCTCCTTCCAGAGTAGAGGAGGTCAGGTATCTTAGATATTTCCTAATTATCATCAAAAGTCAAAAGCTTTTTGAAATGGCAAGTCATCGGCAGCTGTTACAGTGTTGTGGAATTTTAATGAACTGCAGTGGTGAAGAGAAAATGGAGCAACAAAATAAAGCTCTTGATTTTCTTACCAAAACCTCACCTTTGATTGCCAGGTCTAGGTAGTGACTGAAAAAAGTTATATCAACATATACAAGTGGCCCAAAATGAGGTTTCTCTAATTTGAGGATTTGGTCCTTGCTTCTTTCTGAGTCCAGAAAGCTCTACAACACTTGGATGTATGAAGGTTTTTCCAGATTAATTATATAAACTGAAAAATACACAGTCTTCAAGCTCAATTCAAAACTGTTTTCTCAGTTTCTGAAAAGTTGACGTTTTAGAGATACATGATCTTCACCAGTTAACCCTCTCTGAGCACTGTATAGCTACCCCTAATGTATAAATACATATCCAACATGTGAAATATCAAATATCAAAATTTCCTCACCCCTCACAATCAGCCAGCTCTCTGGTGATTTCCCAAGTTCAGAGATGAAGCACATATAGAGACCTTCGTCAGACTTGGACACCGCAGGGATGGTCATCTCCCCTTTAATGGCTGCCAAGATGGGTAAACTGTCTTTGATAAAGATGGTAGCTTGAAGGTTCAAAGGATCTTTCAGAACTGTGCAGCGCA
The DNA here is from genome assembly GCF_902150065.1 of Myripristis murdjan. Classification (NCBI taxonomy): domain Eukaryota; kingdom Metazoa; phylum Chordata; class Actinopteri; order Holocentriformes; family Holocentridae; genus Myripristis; species Myripristis murdjan. Next base: position 5,535,084 of record NC_043997.1, read on the forward strand.
GAGTCACAGCATCTCCCTCCATCACAGGAAGCACGGGGCTCTCCAGGATCACAGCATCTTCTTTATTAGAGAATAAACAGGATGAAAAACGTTTCATAAAAGAAAATCAGGGCTGGTGTCAGTGTGATCAACTTACCAGTAACTGTGAGGTTGGCTGCCGTACTTCTCTCCCCTGTTGTGGACTCACACCAGTACACTCCGCTGTTCCACTGGTAAAGCTCGTTGATGAAGCAGGACGATCCGTTCAAAACGCCCCAGTTTTCTCCACACTTCATAAGTCCTCTGGACGTTTTCGACCTTACTCTCCATCCAGTGGAGTTTCCCTCCTGGTCCTCCTCATCCTCCTCCTCCGCCTCACAGCCCAGAGAAACAGACTCATATTTGAAGAACTGGGATCTGTTGGGACTGACTGTCAGAGAGACTTGAGAAAGAGATGGACAGATGGACAGAGAGAAGATAGATGTGGAAATCGACGGGCAGTATACCACAAATCTACCATTCTTCACAAAAAAAAAAATCAGGTAATTTTGAAGCATGTGAAATGAGGAAATTCAGCAAACGTTCATACCTTTTGCATGCCCGGTGCAAGTACAACAGTTAAGCACTAAAAGGAAGAGAGCAGCACAGAAAATCAAACATAAATTCATACCCATAATTAAATGTTTGCGAAATTACATTCCCAATTGAAATCCCTGCATCCCATTGTCACTGGAAAAAGTCTTGCTCAATGTTGCACTCAAGATAAAATTATTAAAAATGAACTTGTTAACATACATAGTGTGAGAAGGAGAGCAGTGAGCTCCATCCTGTCTTGATGTGAACTTACTGTCCACCCTGCAAACAAAGACATAAACCATGGTTAATAATAACAATCATGTGGTCACGTAAATAGCATTGTGCACTTCCTGAGAGTGAGAGACAGCAAACCTAAATGTGAACGTCATTTCTCTCTTTATCTCTCTGTCTCTCTCTCTCACTCACTCACTCTCTCTCTCTCTCTCTCTCTCTCTCTCTCTCTCTCTCTCTCTCTCTCTCTCTCTCTCTCTTTGCCTCAATCTGGTCAGACAGGAAGTCACAGGGTTAAGAGAAGAGAAAGGCAGATATGACAAGACAGAGAGACGGAGAGAGAGAGAGGGACAAGTCATGACAAGGATGGACAGAATGAGAGAGAGAAAGAGACAGAGAGAGATTGCATCTCACTGGGCTCATGTTTTCTCACTGGCTTCTTGTTTTATCAGATTTGGCTCTGGATCAGCATTTTATTCTTTTGAGAAAAAACATAAGAAGTGCAGCAGCTGCTCAATGGATGCATCAGTGCAATGGAATGTGAAAGTTTTCAACATGTTATTGGTTCAAAAGCAGGAAACTGAAGTTGTTAAGTTTACATTCTCTGTTGGGAAATTTGACCCCGGCTTGATTCTGGGAGCTTATGCAGACACAGTGCGGTGCGACTCCTGGGGGCCAAATCCAGCTCGACAGCCGACACCGTGATCAAGGGATAAGAGTGTTGACCTCACATGCACGTCTTTAGAAAGCTGCTGCCTGTTGAATTTATGGCCTATTTGTTTTATGAAGTTATAAAGCTTCAAACTGATCCGGACTTTAACCAGGAGACAAAACCACTGGCAGTCTTCCATCAAGGTAAACTAACATAAAACAAGATGGAAAATTATTGACTGAGGTTAGTCAGATTTACATACACAATCAGAGTGACACATGCTAACAACCAACAACATGTAGCCTTTTTCTGCATTTTTAAAAACTGATTTATGCTAATAATCCAGCATCTGTCTTTGATGCAGACTGTTTTGTTCTGCAGGGATGAGCAGCCTTCACCTGCACTGCAGAGAGACCATATTCTCAATTTCTCATTTCTGTATATATAATTGTAATACTATTATAGAATTAATGCAGATACTTTTACTTAATGCATATATGTATTTTACAAATTTCAAATGCACATATTTCTTATAATTTTACTTAAGCATGTGTATATTTTTCTCTTGAGGATTTGACCAGCTGCAACTGACCCAGTGAAGTATTTCTGATTCTGATTCTGTGTGTGTGTTACGATCCTGCATGATGCCATTTTTCTGTGAAATTACATCATTACTCATTTCTGTCTGTTTCTCATCCACAGACTCACAGTTTCCACTGGTAAACTGGCCCAGCAGACCAAAGACAGACACAACAGTCAGCCACACATGCTATATTTGTCTAACCCTGTCACATTATTTTGTTACTCCTCCTTTTAACACTACTACACACTCAAAAATACAGACTCACAGTTAGACAGATAGACAGTTTATTGTCACTGTAAAATAAGATGCAATGAAACTTAGCAGTTTTAGCAAACTTCCAACAGCAGCAATAAAAAGACATCTATATATACATATCTGTATACACACATGTAGGTTCTATAATGTGCATGATGCATGAGCCTTGACCCAGTTAGTCCATGTTTTCATGTGATGAACAGGTAAAAATACTGTGTCCAACATGTTTAGTTATCAAATTGTGGTGGGGAGATGAAATTGCATTACCTCTGTCCATAACACCATATGTGCATTTTAGTTTTAGTGTTGTGTGATGGATTGTATTGTATATTCATAAATTCCCTGGCTTTTTTGAGACAGAAAGATCAACTTGTACATGTAATTCTGAATTTACCAAGCACGTCTGTCATGCACCGTGGCTACAACAAGACATGAGAGATTCTCACAGGTGAAGTCAGAAATAGACATTTGTGTTCAAACCACAGAGGCTCTGAACTGGTGCTGTGTTTTTGTTTTTTTTTTTTTGTTTTTTTTTTTTTGTTTTTTTTTCTCACCATAAATGCCTGCATATTTATAACAGAACCATGACAAACCTTTTGCAGAGGAACCATAGCGTCTTCTCACCTCCAACCCACACTGACACTAAACTAACAATAACTGCAATGGTTTTGTTGTTAAGACTCACTGAAACTGATGTCTTGAGAGCTTTCTGCAGCGATAACCTGATATTTAAGTATAAAATAGTGTTATGAGAGGGATTAAACAATATCACGCTGCATGTTGCAGATGTGCTTCCTACTGATGGGCTGCAGAAATGGATAAAATGTGAACAACTGGTTGCCTCTGGCTCTTGGAGAACACAGTTAAACTGGTCTGTACATGCTGTATGTTGGTGTGAAACCTGAATAAAATACCCACTTGAGACTTTTTACACAACATTTACTCAATTAATCCATGTTTTTCATGATTCTTTCCAGCAACACAGCAATCTAAATGACTGAAAATGAACTGAATTTTAACTTTAAAGCCCAAAATTATAAAAACATATTAGATGGTAATATGTCTTTTTCACAGAGAGAAATAAATGTAAGGGGTTGTGACTCTGGATAGTTTTCCTATGTTGTAATGACAGCTATATTTAGCTTAAGTCCCTCTAATTGCACAATACAAATGTTCAGTTTATGATCCAAGTTGTTTAGGCTATTACATTATAGATGACCTGTGAGATGATAAGGCCATTTACAGACGGTGCTGAAGGTTGTATGCGTAAGGAAACATGGTGGCTCATGAAGTCAGTTTGTGTTGTGACTGTGAAGGCGTTTCCTTTTAGAGCTTTTTATAATCTGCTATATACTGCCCACGTGTGGCACTGCTGCAGAATAGGCAGCATGCGGAAATGCACAGTAGTTTGTAATGACTGTATTATGAAATGTTATATGTAGGAATATGTGTGTGTGTGTTATCTGTTTCTGCAAATGGTATTATTTTTGCCTTAAAGGAATACTCCAGTGAACATGCATTTTGTATTAACAGTTTAAGTCTATGGGAGTCATAAATCAACCTTACAGCAACCATGAAGCTGTTTTATTTACACAGTGCGCCAGTGCTTTTGAAATACAATCTTGTAAAAAATCACATCAATTTAGGAGCTACCTGTTCCATGTGTTATGCCAGGTTTATGGATACCCAAGCCACAACATGGGCAGGCTCTGTCTTCCCCAAGTCCCGAGCAGCCACAGAAACAAACAGTTTTTATCTACAAAAATTAGATAATGGACAAAGGCGAACATTACAAACAAAACAAATCGTGGGAATTAACCAATATAACCTCATCAACAACAACTTACCCCCCTAACTGACATAAATGCAAGACAATCGGCCAATCACCTGGTGTGTGTCCCCACATACACCCAGTCTGAGGACGTACACATATTTTAATCAGAATCGTGCCCGCAGTCGTAACAGATGAATGAGGGTTCAAGTCTTCTTCTGTTAGCTGCTCTTCCTTTCTTTCTCCCTCAACCTGAACCTTGTTTTCTGTTTCATCATTTATGTGGTCTGCTGCTTTTCTGTTTTCCTTTCTTCTGTGTTTCAATATTATCACATCTTCCATGAACATCTTCATCTTTCTCCTGCTACTCTTGCAGATGTTTGGTTTCTCTCTTATTAAAATCCAGCTGTTCCAGGGGTTTTGGTACCTGCGGCTGATCTGACTTCATCTCTCTCTCTCCCTCGTCTTTCTGCTCCACTGTTTCAGTAACACTGCCTTTTTTTCTTTGCAGTGCTTTCTCGGTCTCCTGTAGCCGTTTCTCAAGATTCGCCTTTCTTTTCTCCAGATCATCTTTGGCCTCTAAAAGTATCTTCCTTTCCTCTTCCTCTTTCTCTGCTGCAGATTTTTGTTTTTTAAAGAAAATGTTTCTTTTCTTCTGCTGTTTTCCTTCATCCGCCGACTGAAGCTTCCTTTCGTTTTCCTCTCTCTCTCTCTCTACCTCTTTGAGTAGTGACTGGATGGTCTCCCTCTTCTCCTCCAGTTCAGCGATTTCTTTCCTTTGCAGCTCCCCCTGAAGCTTTGTGGCTTCCTCATGGTGCATCTTGGTCTCTGTGTGCAAACAGACACAAGATACTGCATAAGAAACCAGCTGTGATTCTGCAGTGCTGACTCTATACAGAGAAGGCATGAATTTGATTTTTGAGAGCTCTGAGAGCTATATGGAACAGAAATGTGGTGGCGAAGATCTGAAGAAGTCTAACTGAGATATAAGCCATTAAAAAATGACACCTTTTATCCCAAATTGAAGACTTGCATGAATTTAAACTCAACATGGAATACCATTTTTTTCTTCTGTTTATCATAATCACTGCTTTCGAAAACAGGAGGATTAATGTTATCGTAAGTAATATTACACAAGGACATTGTGTCACATTTCTACTTATGCTGGGTGAGTGAAATGAAGGTATTTTGTTTTTAAACACAGGAATCTTTCATATCAGTGTACTGGCATCATGAAAGAAGCATGACATGAAGAACGGGGGAGAAAACTGAATTTGTGACTCACTGATTTTATTACGTCTCCATTTCCACACAATAAAGACGACAGCAACAACACACAGGAAGACAACAGATGAGCCGATGGCGACACGAACCACAGGAGAAGCCGTGAAAAAATGATCTGAAATGATAAAACACAGAACGACATGACATTTATATAAAACTAGATGTCCCCCATACAGTCGAAATCTAAAGTCTGTGAACCCTTTGAAATTTTCTACATATACAGTATGTTTAAATATCATATGAAACAAAATCCTTTCTCCATGAAAGTCACCATAACAAACAACTGTAATCTCATTTATCTTAAAACATACAGATCATTGGAGAACATTAGACTGCGTTGCATAAAGCCTACCATTAATTCAAATTGAGGGTCAGAAAAAGTAAGTGAATCCCAGGCTAATGACTTGGTTAATGAGCTCTTTGGAGTCAGAATTTGGTACACCTGCCAAATGCAACCCAGCAAGATGACCCTAAGGGCTCAACGTAGAATCCACAGTGAGGTAAAGAAAAACCCCAGGGTGATGGCCAAAGAGTTAAAGAAGTCATTAGAACTGGCAAACTTCTCTGTTCCTGAATCATCTATCCATAAAAACACTGAACAAAATGGGAGTCCATGGCAGGGCACCAAGGAGAAAGCCACTACTGTCCCAAAAGAAATTTCTGCCTGTCTGAAGTTTGCGAGAAAGCATCTGGCCACTCCACAACGTTACTGGGAAAATGTTTTATGGAGTGATGAAAAAAAATAGAATTATTTGGGAGAATGAAGCAGAATTATGTTTGGCGTGAAAAGGGCACTGCATATAAACATCAAAACATCATCCCTACAGTAAAGTACGGTGGTGGAAACCTCATGATTTGGGCCTGCTTTGCTGCGTCACTACCTGGGCGACTTGTTGTCATTAAGGGGAAAATGAATTCTCAAGTATATCAACAAATTCTCCAGGAGAATGTAAGGATGTCTGTTTCTGAGCTGAAACTGAACAGAGGCTGGGTCATGCAGCAGGACAATGACCCCAAACACTGGAGCAAGTCAACTTCCCAATGGTTTCAGTGGAACAAAATCCGCCTTTTGGAGTGGCCAAGTCAGAGTCCGGGTCTAAACCCAACAGAAATGCTGTGGATTGACTTGAAAAGAGCCCTACACACCTACACAGAAGAAAGCCAACAAATATGTAGGCGTTAAAGAAGTTCTGCCAGAAAGAGTGGGCAAAAGTTCCACCTGCAAGATGTGCAGGTCTGATCTGCGGGTACTGAAAGTGCCTGGTTGAGGTCGTTGCTGCAAAAGGAAGGTCAACCAGTTATTAAGACCAAGGGTTCACTTATTTTTTCCACCACCACTTTCAATGATGATTACATTTGTTAAATAGAGACATGAAAAATGATGCTTTTTTGAGTGTTACTTGCTTAAGCTCATGTTGTGTATTAATACCTGTGACATAGAAGCAGTTTAATGGCCAAATTACTCAGAAAACCAGAATATTTTTAAGGGTTCACAAACTTTAGATTTCGACTGTATATAAATAACCTATATCACATTTGTAAAAGCCCTCTGACCTGGGATGTGGATGTGTGTGTCCCTGCTCTGGTTGATGCTGAGCTGCTGAACCCTGCAGGTGAAGCTGTTGCTGTGGCTCTTCTCCACAGTCACTCTGCTGCTGACAGTATAGAGGCCATCAGGACCTCTGACTGTCTCTGGAGCTCCAGCAGAGAGGAGCTTTCCCTCAGCGTCCAGCCAAAACAGCTCAGGCTCTGGGTACCAGCCTTTACTTTCACACTCTAAAACCACTCCACTGCTGCTTTCGGTCACATTGATGACAGGAGAGGAGGCAGCACCTGATCAGGAGGAAGATGAGGAGATATTTCAAACAATGATTCCAGAGTAAAAGATATATTATCAGTATCAGTGCATCAATATACACTCTTGGGCTAGTGATGCTATGAGAAACCCTTGATAATGTGACAGCTTAATTACGCAGAAAAGCAGAAAGCATGAAATCTGTGTGTAGTGCTGTGCAGTGACACCCCACCAGCAGGGGGCGCAAATGGGCTCACCTATGACCTGAAACTGGGAAACAAGGCGTTGTGCCGTATGAGAAACTGTTGAATAATAAGAGAACTGATCTAAGCGCGTTAGGTGCTTGCTTTGCTTTGGCCCGCCATGACATTTGACAAGCTCATGTTTATTTTCCTCTTATTTTGAAAGAGCTGTAAAATCCTAACCGCAATGACTACAAAACATACATTTGTGATGCTAAAAAATACATGATCTGGGTTTTAAATGTACTGCACAGTGCTGTTAGGCTTCCCTTTTAAATAATGCACATCTTATATATGAAGAATTACAGTATTAATTTTCTGTAAAATAAGATACATTTTAATGTAATGTAATTTCGCATAACATTGACCTACTTTTTTTGCCCCAGCCCTCCATCCAGATTAATTTCTGGCCCTTCATAGGAAATAGTTTAGACACATTTGACCTAAACAGTTGTGTATGAATACAGACCCAGAGGATAAACATGAAATTAGTCGACTCTAGAAATATCTTGTTTTCTGCTGAGAGCTAACCACGCTGTTACCAGTCAATAATGCATGTCACTCTTGATGGTGCATCATGATTTGGAATATATATTTCAATTTCTGCACATTCATTTTGGCCAGCGTCTTCACTCTGTAGGTGACGATGTCTACCTTCAAATCTTTTTGGTCATTTGATGGTGCAGTTGCAGGTTTACTTCTGCTGACCCAGAGATATTCGCACACCGGCCCAAACCAGAGTCAAAGCAGTCATTTCCTATGGTCGCTGCACAGCTCCACACACATGCAACAGTGTGTGTGTGTACTGTAGTAGTGAGGTGGTAAAGTGAAGTAGTAAATTGTGGCCTCAGCCACTCGTATTTTTTCTTCTAAATGCAATTCCAGGTCTGTGCCACATAATGAGAATTCTCAACATGTAAACACGCCCTCCCTTATATTTTAAATATATTTTCTTAATGGTGTTTTGTCTAAAATTTTGCTTGTTGCTGACCTGTCAAGCTGCAACTGTCCTGCTGAAAAACTGTAAAAAGTCTAGGTTTTCCCTCGTGTTGCTCATGAAAACGCAGTGCAGCTGGTTTTCAGCTCAAGAGGCTGTGAGTTGCTGGTTGCACTGGCTGGTTCATATTAGAAATGTCTGCGACTGTATGAGTGAGAAGCCAGGATAGTCCTGCAAAATCCCTCCCTGGATGAGCAGAGGTCAAAGAAACATTACACACTGTGATTACAGGCTCGGCCCACTCACCTACAACAAGATCAACAAACATTTCTCTGGCCAGTAAAGGGATGAAGCATCTGTATCGTCCCTCATCAGAGAGTTTTGCTCCGGAAAGTGTCAGTGAAACATCTCCGTTTTTCAGTTTGTCCATGAACAGAGACGTTCTTCCCTTGTAGGACGGGTGTTGGTTATTCAGAAGGTCCACACCGTCACGCCACACGTGGACAAACCTGGGCTCCAGGTCGGGTCTCGTCCACTCCACTGTCATGGCAGCAGCATCCATGGAAGGATCCAGGTGGCTCGGCAACATGACATCATCACCAACCATCGCCACTATTGGCTGAGGTGGAGCAATCAGCTGAGACTGACCTGGGACAAAACGGATTCAATTTTTTATTCCTTGAAGTGAGAACTACCTGAAGTTCTCTGGAGGAGGACAAAATCTCATTGGTAGCAACACCATGATGTAAAAATTGTTTTGTTACAAGAGAAAGTGCTGCTTTGAAAATCTTAGTAGAGTAAAAGCACCAAAGTATTTGCATCAAAATAAACTTAAAATCATAAAAAGTACTCAGTATGCAGAATGGCCCTTTTCACTGTTGGCTGAGGTGGGCCAATCAGCTGAGACTGACCTGGGAAGACAGGGATGCTTTTTGCTATAACACTAAAAGATATTTTTTCTCCACATTGAAAAACTCTGTAAACACCATGACTTTCCTATCTAAACTGAATGGAAATATGAATGGAAACTCTGGTTTGGCGGCTGCTGTTTCTGTGTGTCTACTACAAACTTGGGTAAAGTTTGATGCTCTTTTGCCAGAAGTTGAAATACCGGTGGAGCAGGTTGGGGTTTTTTGTGCAACTTGCATGGCATCTAGATCTAATCGCCTTATCGTAATTTTTTCATCTGCAAACACACACTCCAAGGCATTGCTGGTGTTTCTGAGTGTCACTTACCTGCACAGGAGTGTGTTAGAAGAAGAAACACTGAGGCGCTGAAGACACTGAGCTGAGATTTAACAGGCAGTCCCTCCCTCACATGAACCATGCTTGACTTCTGGAAACTGACAGAAACTAGTTTTTAATGTAATCATCGATAACACAGTAATTCAAACTAAAGGAAGTTTATGACGTTTTGTGAATTTTTACTCATAAATCTTTGTGCTCAAAACTGGACTGACATAAAAACAGCAAGAAATTAATTACTGACACCTCTGGTTCACTTGGGCCAACAATTATTTTGTCACAATAAGCCTTGTCTGTTTATTTGCTTATTTTATTTTATTCCATTTAATTTTGCTTGATTTCATTTTATATAGAAATACAGCTGTTCTTGAGTTTATCAATGTACCTTAAGTGCATTGGGTTAGTATAATCTATCAAACAGCGCCCTCTGCTGGTTAGTCTATAAAACATGTTCAGGTCTGGGAATTCTTTATGAATAAAAATGAAATAAATCCTGACGTGGCCGACACATTTCAAACTAAACACTTGCACAGTATTGAATATAAACCAGATTCATTCTGTGAGGGCCCTTCACTGTGAAATATGAACAGAGTGTGAGAAGCGCACATTATTTTAACTTTCATTTTCTACTCACACTTGTTGAAACACTGTGAGACTCTCTCTAATGTTCAACCACACAAAATCACTTGTAAGCTCTTTAAATCTGTTAAATACTGATGAAATTTCATTTTCAGATTCAGTAATTGGGTATCACATTTCAGGCATACACAGCTTTAAGTGTGATTGAATAGCTGAGGTTCAGATGATACCTTTAGTTGTGACGACAGAACAGCTTTTATTCCAAAAAGTATGCAACAATGTTTTTCTTTTGATTAAAACTTAAGTGAATCATGTATAGATTACTTAATGTATATTTTTAAAAAATTGAAAAAAAAAAAAAAAAAAATACACAGTACATACCTGCTGCAATGTCTCCCAGTCACGACCAAGAAGGAAATGTGGCCAGAGCCATGAATAAAAAGATAAGCAATGAAAAAAAAAACAAAACAAGTAAACTCTTCCTGCTGACATGCACAGGGCTGTCATGCATGTTCACTTTCCTGTTTATCTGCAAGAGATTTAAGTGCACGTCTACATTTTAGACTATGATAATACGGTAAAATTGAAAATGTGGACTGAAGCCAGTGACAACCAGCATTTTTTTATTTCTTCAATGATTTATAAATTCATTCATTCATTTAATAAATTATTGTTGTACAGTGAAATCGCTTTTAAACCATCACAGGGAATCTACAGCTCTCTACAAAATCCCATACAGATTAAATTCTCCAGAGTTCCTCTAAATCAGAGCAGGATTATCTCCTCACAGCGCACAAAGTCTTGATCAGAGCGAAGTTTTAAAAAGTGCTGGTGGTCGTCTCTCCCCTTGAGGATCCATCTTTGGAGAAAACAGTGAAGCTGCTGATCTGCACACAGCATCAGGGTGAGGAAGGTGACCTGCTGGGAGTGGAGGAAGACAGCGGAGACACCATCTTCCTCTTGAGTCGGCCAATCACCTGGTGTGTATCCCCACACACACCTGTTTGCATACAGTAGATGCACACACAGACACACACACACACACACACACACACACACACACACACTAAGTCTGAGGAAGTGTTCATATTTTAATCAAAATGGTGTTCGCAGTCATAACAGATGAATGAGGGTTCAAGTCTCACTTGCTCTGTCATTCTCTGTGTTTCGTCTATTAGCTGCTCTTCCTTTCTTTCTCCCTCAACCTGAACCTTGTTTTCTATTTCATCATTTATGGATCTGCTGCTTTTCTGTTTTCCTCTCTTGCCCAGATCTTTCTTGTGTGTTTCGTTAATGTCACATCTTCCATTAACGACTTCATCTTTCCCCGGGTGCCTCTTCAGATGTTTGGTTTCTCTCTTACTAAAAAACCCTTGTTGGACTGTTCCAGCTGTTCCAGGGGTTTTGCTCCCTGCTGCTGATCTGACTTCATCTTTCTCTCTCCCTCGTCCTTCTGGTCTTCTGTTTCAGGTTTTGCTTTCTCCTCCTCTTCTGCTTGAAGCTCTGTCTCCTGTTGGGGCAGAGGGTTTTCTCTGTCTGCTGCTTCTTTCTGGTTTTTGGAATCCATCTCCCTCTCTGTTACTTTACCACTGACTGATTTAAGGCCCCTCTTTTCCTTAAATATCCTGGCTATCTTCACAAGGGTGTTCTTCTGCTTCTCCTCTTCCCTCTTCGTCTCTTGCATTCCAGTGACTTCACTCTCTATCCTCTGCAGTGCCTTTTCTGTTATTACCTGTGTTTCTTTTGTTTGCTGCTCCCCCAACGCAACTTCATCTTTCTCCTGCTGCTCTTGCAGATGTTTGGATTCTCTCTTGTTAAAATCCACATTGGATTTCCCTCCCTGCTGCTGATCTGACTTAGTCTTTCTCTCTCCCTCATGCTTCTGTTCTTCTGTTTCAGGTTTTACTTTCTCCTCCTCTTCTGCTTGAAGCTCTGCCTCCTGTTGGGGCAGGTTTTCTCTGTCTGCTGCTTCTTTCTGTTTTTTGGAATCCATCTCCGTCTCCCTCTTTGTTTCTTTGCCACTGACTGATTTAAAGTTAAATGCTATGGGTATCTTCATGCGGATTTTCTTCTGCTTCTCCTCTTCCCTCTTCGTCTCTTGCATTCCAGTAACTTCACCCTCTTTCCTCTGCAGTGCCTTTTCTGTTATTACCTGTGTTTCTTTTGTTAGCTGTTCTCCCAACACAACTTCATCTTTCTCCTGTTTCTCTTGAAGATGTTTGGTTTCTCTCTTGTTAAAATCCACATTGGATTTCACTCCCTGCTGCTGATCCGACTTCATCTTTCTCTCTCCCTCATCTTTCTGTTCCACTGTTTCCTTCAACTCCGTGTTGATTTGCTCCCTCTCGTTCTCTGTTTTCCTCTCCCTGCCTGCTGTTTCAGTAACATTGCTCTTTTTGCTTTCCAGTGCTTTCTCTGTCTCCCGTAACCAGTTCTGAAGATTTGCCTTTCTTTTCTCCAGTTCATCTTTGATCTCTAAAAGAAACATCTTGTCTTCATCTTCCTCTTTCTCTGCTGCATCTTCTTGTGTTGTAAGGTCTATCTTCTCTTGTCTTTCTCTTTCTGCTGACTGAAGCTTCCTCTCATTTTCCTCCCTCTGTCTCTCCTCCTCTTTGAGTAGTGACTGGATGGTCTCCCTCTGCACCTCCAGTTCAGCGATTTCTTTCTTTTGCAGCTCCTCCTGAAGTTTTTCATTTTCTATATCCAGATCATCTCTTTTTCCTTTCATCAGGCACTGAAGTTCTATGTTATCACTTGTGACTTTGGTCTTCTCCTGTCCTGTCTGTCCAGCTTCATTCTCACGGTGCATCTGGGTCTCTGTGTGCAAACACACACAAGAAACTGCATTAGAGACCTGTTGTGTTTATGCAGTGCTGGCTTTTGTAGAGAAAAGGCATGAAATGTGGTGGTGAAGCTAAACTGTGATTGAAATTAGAGCACAGGCAGTCATTTACTTGCTCTATAGAAGTGTATTACAGATTATAAAGCATTTAATTCTAACTGAGGTATAACCATGAAAAAATGACACATTTTCTCCCAAATTGAAGACTGGCATGAAAATATTTTTTTCTTCTCCTTATCATAATTGTTTCTTTGGAAAATCATAAGATTTAAATAATGTCATAAAAATAACTGCAAAATTATACAGTGACCATTGGGCTACATTTCTACTTGCATTGAATGAGGGAAATGGTAGAAAATTTCCTTTTAAACTCAGAAATCTTTCATGTCACTATACTGCCTCTATACTGGCACTGTAAGAGAAACATGACATGAAGAACGGGGGAGAAAAATGAATTTGTGACTCACTGATTTTGTTACGTCTCCATTTCCACACAACAAAGACAACAGTAACAACACACAGGAAGACAGCAGACAAGCTGATAGCGACAGGAACAGCAGGAGAAGACAGGTTGAAATCATCTGAAATGATAAAACAAAGAAGAGCATGGCATTTGTATGAAACTAATGTGATAAAGTACCTGTGTCATAGATTCATCAAATCACCTCTAACCTGGAAAGTGGATGTGTGTGTCCCTGCTCTGGCTGATGCTGAGCTGCTGAACCCTGCAGGTGAAGCTGTTGCCGTGGCTCTTCTCCACAGTCACTCTGCTGCTGACAGTATAGAGGCCATCAGGACCTCTGACTGTCTCTGGAGCTCCAGCAGAGAGGAGCTTTCCCTCAGCGTCCAGCCAAAACAGCTCAGGCTCTGGGTACCAGCCTTTACTTTCACACTCTAAAACCACTCCACTGCTGCTTTTGCTCGTGTGGATGACAGGAGAGGAAGCAGCACCTGATGAGGAGGGAGACAAGAGATTTTTAAGAATAATATTAATTACAACAGTGCACAATCATCGAACTTGTAATGTTGTGAGAATCACTTGACAATGTGTTATATGACTCGTAGAAAAGCAAAAAGCCTGAAATCTCTGTGTGTGGAGCTGTGCAATTACACCCTACCAGAAGGGGGCGCCAATGGTATTGACTTTTGGGTGGAAGGACCTCATGCCTCACACCTTGAATTGGTTAAAGGTGAAGTGGCCGAAGCATTGTGATTTATTTAAAACATGTTGAATAATTAAAGACCTGATCTAACATACCCAAAGAACCAACTCTGTTCTGGTTTGTGCACTAAATGTTGAACCTTTCTTTACATTTGCACTAAATATAGATACAGTGTTTGTATTATTCTACAAGGAAAGATGGAGGCAGCTACCGAGAAAACTTTACGTCACCAACAGGACTGGTCAAAACCAATGTCAAGAAAGTGAACTATAGCTTCCAAATCATGATGCTTATCAATTAACAGTGACATGCATTATTATTGACAATGAGATATAGTGTGTTTTGCTCAAGGATACTTTGATTTAGCCAGTTCCAGGTAAATTTTCGCCTCAATATACATTTTTTTTTTTAATTTTCATTGCATTTCCTGAACTCTGTCACATAATGAGAGTTCTTAATATGTGGACATGACGTCCCTATTTTCTTAATTGTATTTTTGCAATTGACCTGTTAAGCTGCTACTGTCCTGCTGAAAAACTTTAATAACTCTCAGTTTTCCCTCGTGTTGCTCATGAAAAAGCAGTGCAGTTGGTTTTCAGCTCAGAAGGCTGTGAGTTGCTGGTTGCACTGGCTAGTTCACAGTGGAAATGTCTGTGACTGTATGAGTGAGAAGCCAGGATAGTCCTGTGCAAAATCCCTCCCTGGATGAGCAGAGGTTGAAGAAACGTGACACACTGTGATTACAGGCTCGGCCCACTCACCCACAACAAGGTTAACAAACGTTTCTCTGCCCAGTAAAGGGATGAAGCATCTGTATCGTCCCTCATCAGAGAGTTTCACCCTGGAAAGTGTCAGTGAAAAGTCTCCGTGCTTCAGCTTGTCCATGAACAGAGACGTTCTTCCCTTGTAGGACGGGTGTTGGTGACTCAGAAGGTTTATACCGTCACGCCACACATGGACGAATCTGGGCTCCAGGTCAGGTCTCGCCCACTCCACTGTCATGGCAACAGCATCCATGGCAGACTCCAGGTGACACGGCAAAATGACATCATCACCAACTATCACCACTATTGGCTGAGATGGACCAGACTGACCTGAGAAGACACATTAAATTTGATTTTTAATTCCTTGCAGTGGGAACTAACTCAACTGCTCTGGAGGAGGACAAAATCTCATTGGCTGAGTTACATCTCAGTAGGTGGAGCCAAACATCAGTGGTGGCTCAGATGTTTATCTTCAGGAAAAGCAACAGCACAGTGTAAAAACACTTTGTTACAAGTAAAAGTCACGCCCTCAAGATCCTACCAAAGTAAAAGTACAAAAGTATTCCAGTCAAAATATACTTAAAGATGCCAAACTCAATATGCAGAATGGCCCTTCTCAGATGATCATGTTATTGGACTACAATTATTGATTCATTCATGTGTTTATCAATTTAATGTTGCAACTATTAAAAGCGGAACTTGAATTGATTTATATATACTGCTGTGTAGCCAAACCCAAAAAATGTATCATAATGTATTAGCTGATTTATGATTAATATTAATATCTGAATCTGAAGAGTAACCAGTAACTAAAGCTGTCAAATAAAGGGAGTAAATGGAAGTAATGGAGTAAAATGTGCTATATTTCCTTATAATCAAGTACCTCAAAACTGTACTTGAGTACAGTACTTATAGTCCATGAGCCAAGACCCCCAAATTGACCCCCGACAACCGAACGGGTGGGGCAGTTTCTAGTTTGTTTGTTTTTTCTGACTTGTTACACATCTCTAGTTCACATTTTCACATGATAGCCTTTGCAGACTGGCAGCTTAGTGGTGGTTATCATGCATTGAATATATGGACCCCTATAGCAGAAACCAGAGGATTTCGTATAGTGTATGTTCGGTATTATGAGGCTTGTTGACTTCTTGTGGACTACTCAGGCTGCCCAAATCAATCCAATATATTCTCAAGATATAAGATAACTGAAATAATTAAGTGAATGCACTTAGTTACATTATACCTGTCAAAGACCCATGGCTATTCTGTGGAAGTAACTTTAATCCAGTGAAAAACTCAAATGAAAAAAAGAGAAAGAAGCTAGTATTATCAACGCCATAATAATACATGAGTGGAAAACTACTGCATTTTATCAATTTATAATAATGTTCACAGTTAGGGTTATGACTTTAAGTTATAATCTGTGTTTCTGAAAGCATGTATGTTAGCATTTGTTTTTTAAATTCTATCCATACAGCTGAAGCCCAGGTGTCACATTTTACCTTGAAAAATGCATCTGGGCAGTACCTTGTTTTTGCAACTTACCTATACAAGAGTGTGTTAGGAGAAGAAAGACAAAGATGTGACGGGAAACCAGGATGGTGAAGACACTGAGCTGAGATTTAAGGGACAGTCCGTCCTGCAGGTGAAGCATCCTTGACTTCTGAAAACTGACATAAAAATGTAAATAAATTCATGAATAAATAATAATCACTGAAAGATTTCATTCTGTATGAATTCTGATTTTATATGTATAAGCCATTGCACTCTTAATCACCTTAACAATCAGTACTTTTAATAGCCTACTCTGTACTCTTTAATACTATGAATGAATATTATTTTACTTGTAAAAAGCTTTAAGTTTATGTCCCACGTATCATGTTTAGGAGTAAAGTTTATTTTGTTTATTCATTTATATGTGTTTTTGCTTGTTTTACATTTTTAGAAAATGCAGTTTAAGTTTGTGATCAGTAGCAGCTCAAACAGTAGCTGCTTTTTATCCTAACATTTATCCTATCGGTTAAAATTTAACTGCTGGTCATTCATTTATTTTTATGTCCCTGCTGATCAACATGGACAAATTTAGTTTATTTTAATGAAGCTCGGAGTGAAAATCCAAACAATCAAATGTAATCAACAAGTTCTTTTGAGCATTTAATTAATGGCGTTTCCTGCTTTGTTTGTTTTCAGTGTAAAAAGCGACTCACACACTAATAGCAGCCGGAACGGAGAGCACACCTCGAGATGTGACAGCAAAACGCATTTTATTCAAGAAAGAGCTCATAATAGATTCATTTTAAATAAGTTGTCAGTCTTAGCATTGCTAGAAAACAAACATATATATACATTTTTTTTTAAAAAAAGTCTGCGTACCTGTTGCATGTCCGTCAGAATCACACAGCCTCGAGGGAAAGTAGGCTACGAGGGCAAAGCTCAAGTTTGTTTATAAGCCCTTGTGACCGGCAAAATAAATAAATAAATAAATACATAAAAAATAAATACAGCAAAGGCAAAGGCCTTCATCAGCTCAAATCAAACCCGCTCACTTCAAATTAAGTCTAATGAAAACAAATATTAAGTGCATGTGCATGTTTAGTTTTAATCTGGATGAAAAATGTTGTCAGCGTGCTCAGTGTATTAAATATGAATGTCTGTTTCCTTATTGCCTCCTCTCCGCATGACTGAGGAGATACATATTTTTTCTCTACCTAGACCTGCTTTCAACATATTGTTACTGGCAGGTGAAAACCTTGTATATCAGATTTTGGTGTTGTCATGTTTTAGCATAATTTGAGGTATTTACATGCTACAACATTTAGGCCGATGAAAACTAAATATATAATGTCAAAAATGTCAAAAAAAAAAAAAAAAAAAAAAAAAAAAAAAAAAAAAGATGAGGAGATACAAGGTTTTGGTTGGATAGCAGCCACTTGTAAAAAAAAAAAAAAAAAAAAAAAAATCATGTAGATTTATTCAACTGTAGACATGAAAAGCAATTCATTACCAATACCAATAATAATAATAATTATAGTAATAATAATAATAACTGCTATATCCATAATACCACATAATAATGATAATAATGATACTATCCAACAGCAGCAATGAATGTAGTAGTTCCTCCTGCAGTACAATGAAGAAAAATATCAGTGATAAATTATGAACAGTGACTTTACAATATTTTTCTGGTATCATGGCAACCAGCAGGGAGCAGAGTAGGACTTGGTTCATGAATGTTCATGTACTGCACATCCACAACGTGCTGGATGCCCTGTTGAATGGTTGGTGGTTGTCTGAAGTATTTGCAGTCTGACTTTTGTGGAAAATATTTTTACTGAGCTAACATAGCTATTTAGGATGTAACCTGAAGATATAATCTTTTCTATTAAAGGTCATGATTATTTTCTTAGTCGGGACTGTCGGTCCTGGGCCCCATTATGTTTGAGAGTCAGATGTTGATTTTTTTAATGGTGTAAAAAGTTTCTCACTGACTGTAAAACTAAAAACAAAAAAATCTGGGGTGGCTGAAAGTTGAGCCTCATGTTGGGTGGAGTTACTGAGGATGATAAAATGAGATGTAATGCAAATTTGAAGCAGCTCAGATTATTGTTCTCACATTAAGGTGCTATAATCAGATTTTGTTCATTTTGAGTTATTTTATAGAGGATATTTGACAAGAAAAGTGGCGGAGAGAAACCATTATTCACCTGGGCCAAGTGGTGAGTTTTTTGACCACACTTAATATAAATAAAACTCATAACTAAGTGCATAGAAATGATGGAAACTTGGGTAGTAGAGATTCCTACTTGTTAGAAAAGACCTTTCCATAACCAAATAGACACTGGCTCAATGTCGACTACTGCCACACCTGCTGAATCTACCTGCTCTCTCATGAATAAAAGCATCATCCATACCTACAGAGCAGCAGAAATGAGTGCAGTCGTGTGGTTTTCAGCTTCAGATGTGCTGTTCTGTGTTTGACCTCTGACCTCCCTGTGGAGGAGGGGCAGAATAAGACAGCATTTCCCCATGCAATCAAAAATGCATCACACACTTTCTATGGCACCAAATGGCATTAAGAAAACTGCATCATGCTTTACATCAACATTATTTTTTTGTTTTACTTTTGGTTTTACATTGAACAAAAAAAAAAAATGCCTGCAACACTCAAACTCCATCCTGCTGTTACGTCAAAACCAGAAGTGAGCTGCACAGGAAGAGGAGGTTCACCTCTCCATCAGATTTGAGCTGATGTTCAGTCTGACGCTCAGACAGTCAGCAGCAAGACAGCATGGAGGTCACAGCTGTCTGCCTCTCACTTGGTGAGTACTGACTCTCTATGTCTCTACATTTCTATTTTCAAATGGTGGGTTATTGAGTTGAAAATGGCTCTTCTGGTTTCTTTGGTATCTGGCTAAACCCGTGTGTCCATAGTTACTGCTGCACATGACTGACGACTTTACTGTGTCCTTGTTGTGTGACATTAAGTAAGCCTTCCTGCAGCACATGTTGGTTTTTGTGTATCATAAAGGTGTTTTTAAGCATCAATCAATCCTTCCAAGGGCTGCCGAATTTGTTTAGCTGCTACTAAAATTTCTAACTCACAACATAACAAGCAGCCAGTATTACTGTAAAGAGGTTTACAGTAATACTGTAAGAGGTCCCATGAAGACAGGTGTAATATCCCAGCAGCTTTATGATAATGTATGATTTTTCTTCATCCATATATAATACACATCTCCCTTCCTCTGCCTCTCCAGTGACGAATGTGCTGATGCTGCTGATTGCACAAATTCAGCGTGGTTTTTATGCTCACAAAAGTGGTAAGCAGTTTGGAAAATAATAAGGAAGAGATGCTCAAATTATTTTAATCTGTTTCTTTCCATATACATTACTTCTCTTTACTCCAAAACCATAACCATAGTAAGCATCGTACATCTCTGTTCCTCTTTCACAAGTGGTTTGTGCCCAAATATCTGTGTGTATATCTTCATAATGCAATTCTTCAGTTCTAAAACATTATATTGTTAATAAAATGGCTTGATTAGGAAGAAAATTAGCACAAAGAAAAAAAATACTGTATAGTCTTTCATATACAGTAATTTCTTAAAACATAAAAATAAGTGCAATGAGCACCCAATTCAAACACGTCTTAAAATTTTTAATTCTTCTAAGCATACTGATGTGCTCACTTATCTTCCACAAACAAGAAAAGGCAAGCTATAGACTGTGGCTGACACACTGTCCAAACTTTCCCTGCCATCTGAATTTGTCACAATGAGAGACTGAGTGAGATTTCACTGAATTTACTATGAATTTGTTCTTTATATATTCACATTTGAAAAACCCTGAAAACTGTCATGGAGAATATCTAAAATCTTGAGTGTTCTTTTTTTTTTTGTTTGTTTTTGTTTTTTTCATCCAATGACTTAAGTTGTCTCCATCCTGTATAGGTGCTATAGGTGCTTTTTTGAAGTTGTGCGATCTGTAATTACTCACTACAATGTCACTATCTCTTTTGGTGTCTCTTTTTTCAGATCCAGCCGTTCTCAGCATTGTTCCAAACAGACTGCAGGTCTTTGAGTATGAACAAATCTCTTTTAATTGTGTGGGGCTTGACGGCTCCTCTGGATGGAGAGTTATGAGGAGGATCAACAGAACAATTTACATATGTGCCAGTAACTGGGAAACGTCAAAAGAGTCCAGTTGCACCATTAGAAATGTCTATGCCACAGACAATGGGGAATACTGGTGTGAGAACGGAATTGGAAAGAGAAGCCACGCTGTCAACATTGCTGTCACTGGTATGTTTTTAATTCAATTTCTTGGCAGAAAACTGGATTACAAATGTGAGGTGTGTTTTCAGCTTATGTTTAAAATAACACAGTGTCCTCCAAAGGGCTCTGAAAGTGCCCAAACATTTATCCAAACATTCGCAAAGTTACCTAAAAGTGCTCAGGTACCCCAAAGCAACCCAGTGTTACCAAAAGCACTGCAAAGTACCCAAAGGTATTAAGATAACTTCAGGTTTCCAAAGCAATTACATTACTATGGATCCAGTCAAAACCTGGATTGACTGAAAGCAAACAAAAATATCAACCAATAGTACAATCAATAGTTCAAAGTACTACAGATACCAAAAAGTTCTCAAGACTGCTCAATTACCCCAAAAGTACTGCAAAGTGCTCAGTTACCCTAAGATAGGCCTACCCCAAAGTACTCATACAGTTGCACGAAAGTATGTCGAAGTACCTAAAAGCACTCAACTAATCTAAAGTACCAATCAGTGCTGTGAAGTACCCAAAAGTATTCTAAAATATCCCAAAATACCAAAAAGTATTCAAACGTGTACAGTTTAAGTGCTCATACAGTTACCCGAAAGAATGTCAAAGTACTCAACAGCATCGCAAAGTACCCAGTAGTGTCAAGTTACCCTAAAGTACCCAAAAGAACCACAAAGTATTCATAAGTGTGCAGTTACCCAAAACTTCCCAAGACTACTCAGTTCACAAAATTACCAGAACATACTCCAAAGTACTCAAAAGTACCCAAAAGTACCCAGCAGTGCCCAGTGACCCCAAAGTACTGCAAAGTGCTCAGTTAAAGAACCCCAAACTATCCAAAAGTACTGCAAAAGACCCAAAAGTGTTCAGTTACCCCAAAGTGCCTAAGAATACCCCAAAGTAGATGAAAACCAATACAAGACACAAGCTTTGTAGTGCAATAATGCAAAATGCAGGGAGGTTTCTTGGCTGGTGATAGGCTTAATCTTTATTGTGTGATCTTGTTTGGCACTTGACTGAATACAACAAGTGTAAAGGAAAAAAATGCCACATTACCATTAACAGTTAAATCACATGGTGGGAATGTCTTGTCTTTGTGTCTGTATTTTCACACTAGCCTACGCCATAGCTTTGTTGTTCTCCCGCATGACTGAACACCAATTTTCATGACATAAAATGACATAATTTTTCTACAAAACACCCATTCAGGCGGTGCTGTGGTCCTGGAGAGTCCTGTCCTTCCTGTGATGGAGAGAAGTGACGTCACTCTGCGCTGTAAAACCAAGACGACTCCCTCCAACCTCACAGCTGATTTCTATAAAGATGGCTTCCACTTCGGGAGCAGCTCCACTGGAGAGATGACCATCCACAGTGTCTCCAAGTCTGATGAAGGTTTCTACAAGTGCAGCGTCTCTGAAACTGATGTGTCACCAGAGAGCCGGCTGGCTGTCAGAGGTGAGTAATAACAGCGTTTCCACGAAAAATGTTCAGTTAAATCATCTATCCTGAGCTTGAGGTAACATTATTGGTGGAATCTGCACAAGGTCCTGCTGATTCCCTACTTGGTTGATGTTGCTGTGACGTTCCTGTTATTTCGCCTTACTATGAATTTAGGCACTTGTAGGTCACAGGTGTTACAGGTTAGGGTCCTACCTTATCCTAACAGCAAGCCCGATGAGTAAGCATCACCAAAATTGGTGCATTATTTCTAATACAGACTCTGAGCCTGCTGGTGGTGCTAGAGGGATGGTCAAGGGGTCCGCAAAAATGCTAATTTTCATCCTCTATAGGCAACATGAATGTTGTACTCCACAGCAATCCTTTAAATAGATTTTGACACTGGTCGCTCTGAGCATCGCTGCTGATGGACTGACCAACATACAGACCAGCGTGGTGACGTACAGGCCCCCACTTCACAAAATGCTTCCATTTATAGGATTACATTTCTAGATATATTGACATTTTTACAAGCGATGCCTTGCACCTTATTTCCCCAAAGCACCAATGGATGTCTCATGTCTCTTTTTGATAGATGCCTCAACAGTTCTGCTGCTGTTTACTCATTTTGCCACTGCCATTTAAAGGAATTCTCCAACATTTTGGGCTAAATAAACCTTTTCCCGACTTTGGTTTATACAGACCATAGCTGAGTTGACTGATGCTGCTGTTTCATCCACCACTGAATTAAAATATTTATTTATTTATTTATTTATTTATGAGGAGAATTTTACTGTTTCATGGGCCCACATTCATCCTTAGTCATTCAGTCACCGTCCACATATTGTTTTTTGGGGCATAAGACCATTTTCCCGACTTCCCCAGACTAGAGTTCTCATCGGGCCTGAAAATTAAGACCCGACCCGACCCGGGCCTGACTGGGCCAGCCCGAGGCCCGACCCGACCCGACTAATTAGCCGAACTTTAGGCCCGACAGCCCGATAAAGCCCGAAAAAAAAATAATCGCCAAATTCGCCATTATTTAACAGAGCCGGTCGGCCGCGGCACCGGGGAACCATCAGTCGGTATCAAGCGGGCCGGCCGCGGCACCGGCCAGCATGAGGCAGCTCACCTGTCAGATCCGGCAGACCTGACGGGTGGGCGCGATACCGGACGGTGCTGCGGCCGGCCCGCCTGATTCCGACTGATGGTGCCGCGGTCAATACGGTAGTCTAGAAAACTGGAGATTTTTTTTTTTTTCTCGTGCGCCCCCGGGCAGCTGCACTGCACATAGCAAAAACCGTCCCTGCTGCCGAGTCTGCCAGCACAGCGGGATACTGCTGCAACTCTCTCTCACTTGTTTGCGCTGCGCTCGCACAGCTGGTTGTCTGTCTGTCACTGAAAGTTTAGCCTCCAAATCCAATCCAGTCTCTCACTCTCTCCACCAGTCACATAAAAATGAAACGTCATAATCAATAACAGAACACATAATTCTATTTTTTTATTTAAAAAAAAAAAAAAATCCCCCACAGAACCCGAAGCCCGACCCGACCCGCCCAATTCACGTAAATTTTAGACCCGACCCGACCCGACATTTTCGGGTCGGGTCGGGTCGGGTCGGGTTCGGGCAGAAAATGAGAACTCTACCCCAGACTGAGACCAGATGTTGGACACCATTTCCACCTCAGTATGTCCAGTGGTTCAGTTCCTATGTTTGTTCCTATTTTGTGTTATCTTAGCATAAAGACTTGAAGTCTATGGGAGTCATTAGCCTGGCTCCGTCAAAGTGAATTAATGAACCTTGCAGCAACTCTGAAGCTGTCTTATTTACACAGCGGATAATGTGGGTTTGAAATACACATCTTGGCATTAAGTTGCTCTTCCTCTACCTTCAGTGGTGTGTGGATCACTGCCATAGACAGAAAGATAAATATCCTCAGTGGCTACAGCTCCACCATCTAACTCTAAAGAACTGCACAATGTGTGTTTCAAATGATACTTGCAGGTGCTGTAAGGTTTATTGATCTTATTGGTCTGTGTGTTTCCATTTGACTTGACATGCAGACTTGCAGGTGTTTACAGTATAGAAGCATAAAGCCACTACAATGCGGCGTGTGGTCTCACGGATGCTGTTAGGACACGCTGCTGGGGTTTTCATGGCTGTCATATCAAGGTTGTTTCAGCAAACAGGAAGCAACAACATTTCTAACCAGTCACAGTACTTGTGGTTGTATCTTGCCCAGAACCTTTGTGGGATTTATAAAAATGCAACTGCCTCACTGGTGGCCATGCCCATGAGTGCCCTCTAACTCAACCCTTACAGGCCAAAATCATTTCAAAGGGGCATTTTTAAACGAAAAGGGAGATCCTGGCATGAGCACACACGGTCACAGATCAATATGTACAACACTGATTAAGTTTATTTATTTTCATCTCAAAAGAAGTTGCACATAACAGGATCAAATTAGCACCTTGTCTCTTTGTGTTTCTTTTTACTTTCTCTGTAGTACCTGAAGAGAAGACTCATCCCACCCTCCACTGCTCCACCTATCTCATCCACGTAATGTGGGGCAGTATCACCGGCTTACTGGCGGCTCTGCTGTTGGCGGTCGGACTGCTTCACCTTTGGAAATGCAGAGGTACTGAAATACGGTTATGCAACAACACAGGTTTCATATATGGCAACACATGAGGAAGTGAGGGTTATGAATTATTATCTTTCTACGCTATTGGCAATTTAAAAAAAAAAAAATGTCTCTGTCTCTGCAGAGGCCAGAGAGGCTAATCCAGTCGTTGCAACATATGCTGTTGTCACAAACCACAGGAGGAACAGAGGTACTGCATCTGACTTTATCTTATTTCTACTTTACTTTGGCCCGACTTGCACTCACCTCCTGTGGAGCAGAAGGGAGATAGGCGTCTTTTGGATAGGAGCACAATTTAAGGAACACAAATTGGTTATCATGCACCTTTATTCAGATAGTCCACCAACCTGTGTGTTTTATGCATGCAGAGCGAGACTTTGCTCTGGTTTCCACAGACTCCTACCACAGACTTTCTTTGACTGGTGCACTGCCTCTCAGTCCATCTCAGGCCAAGTTTTGTTTCAGACGCTTGTGATAACTTTAGCTTCGCTGATACAAACCACATGAGAAAACCACAGACAGAAACAGGTCAGGGGCCCCTCACCAGGCACCTGCATGCACGTAGCTTTTCTCACACAGGACAAGAGGTCACATATAGGCTAAATACGTGCCCTCCTTCACTTACTACTGTTTGTGCTGAATCATGTATTGGCCCTGCTGTTGTGTTCTGGATCAATATGACCCATTTCAGCTTTTTTACTCACCGGAAAGTTTTAGATCTTTGAATCCCATGAGCTGATGGGCAGGCTTTTCGAATGGATTTATTTTATTTTATTTATTTATTTATTCAGAACTCATTTTCTGTTTTGTTTGGGTAGTTTTCTGATCATTTCTAGCATATTTTTGCTAATTTTGTGGCCATATTTTCCTTTTTTGTCACCAATATCTTGCAGATTTTTGAGTTGATCATATTTTTTCCCTATTGCTTTGAAAGAGATCAAGTGACTTGCCTCATGTTTCAAAGGGTTATTGATATTTCTTTCAGCACCATGCAGTCTCGGCTTGCCTCGGTTAGTGTAATAAATATCTATATAAATTATCATCATCATTACTACCTTTATTTAAAGCTTGAAGGAACAGTGAGAGTCTTGGCTCTTAGTTTGGGACGGTTATTGAAAGGTTTCTATAATAGTTTGGAGAAAGTGTGTGTATACTGTGAGGCCATTAACTCATTAAACTGCACTGTGCTGCTGGTTTCAGGGAGGGGCCGTGTTTCGAACCCCTACGACGTCAGCACTGTGTACGAATGAGCGCGGTAGTGCGGTTGGAGAGGTCACCGAGGCTGCCAGTGATGCCAGCCAAATCAGAAAGGACGGGTTCCATTCACCATCAGTCGTCATCTCACCTCCTCGTCTGATTGGCCCAACCATCAATGCATCATCAGGGCTGAAGTAAATCTCTTAAACAGCAAAATGCACTCAAGACACTGACTGACGAAATCTGCCTCTCGGTGAGGTTTTCTGAGACGAAACCAGCCTCCACTTTGCCGTTACAGCTTCCCCTTTCACTACCTTTCCTACATCTCTTTTCCTTTTGTTGTCCTGGGTTTCTATTTTCAGTTCAGCTCTGATGCTCTTTTCTCATGGGACACATATGCAACTTTGACACATTTTCACTTTCACATCTTCAGGTTGATTCTTAACTTATATTATAATCGTTTGAGTTTGTCATGTGCGTGTCCGTTTCAAGAAAAGAAGATTCTCACAAGTGAAGGCAGATTTAGATATTTGTTTTGTGGGGTTTTTTTTTGTACACAAGTGTTTATATTAACAGTACACTCACAGAGCGTGGAAGGTGTCTGTTTCACCGACCACAGAGTCTCTGTCTCTCTGAATAGAACCAGTGAGAATCAGCCGAGTCATTTACCCAGGGCTGAGTATAAACCTGCTGTGTATGATGCCTATAGCTGAACAAATGGCATCATGGGAAGGATCAAACAGTGACAGGTGCTGTTGAGGTTCAGCTTCCTCCAGAGAGGCAGCAGAAATGTGAACCACTGGTTTATACGGAGCATAGCTGAGTTGACTGATGCTGCTGTTTCATCCACCACTGAATTAAAGTTGAACTGCCACCCCACTAGCAGTTTAGTTATTTATTTATCTAGTTATTTCTGAGGAGAATTTTACTGTTTCATGGTCTAGATCAGTGGTTCTCAATCTCAACTGGTGTCGCCTCAGGCCCACATTCATCTTTAGTCATTCAGTCGCCGTCCACATATCGGTTTTTGGGGCATAATACCATTTTTCTGACTTCCCCAGACTGAGACAAGATGTTGGACACCATTTCCACCTC
The DNA here is from genome assembly GCF_902150065.1 of Myripristis murdjan. NCBI lineage: Eukaryota > Metazoa > Chordata > Actinopteri > Holocentriformes > Holocentridae > Myripristis > Myripristis murdjan. The sequence continues at coordinate 5,562,139 of NC_043997.1, forward strand.
TGTGCGTCCAATGGTTCAGTTCCTATGGGTAGCATTTCACCACTGAATTCCTTCAAGAGCCGTTCAATTTAACAATGCACAATGGAAAGTGAAGAACTCCACAATGTTTTACTGGAATACAATGTTAACTTTAGAAAACCTATGTGGAATTCCCTTTATTTCTTTTTTCCAAAAGAGCACCAGCAAACTAGAGTGTGGATGCTTGTGTGAACCTGACGGCTCTGACCGGGTTTGGACAAATATTTAGTGAATTTAGTGATATTTTAGTGAAAAATGACAGACCTACTGTCTGCTCTGGGCAACTTGCTGTACAGTGCTGGAGTTTACATGATGACACTGAAGGCAGCACACAGCATCCATTTGCTTTTTTTTTCAACACCAGGAATTTCAAAAGCAAAAGCAGCAATTTCAAATTTTAAAAATGTATATATTTTATATTTTATAGTATTTTTACATGTATTTTTTCACATTTTGAATATAATGTATTTTATTTAGATTTTATTTTATTTTATTGTGGGACCCACATATAGTTAGTGAACCTGCATGTCTGTGGTCCATTCGAAATCCTTAATTGCCACCCAACAAGGGAAAAAAATGGTACATCAGTATATAGTATATATACAGTTTGAGGACTGCCGCATGTTTACCAAATCCATATGAAGACAAAGCAATGATGAAGGCTTGTAAGGCTTTGCTGTGACTCCATTGTTGGGATTATTTATTCACAAACACAAAATATTATCAAGTATCAAGTGTGATATTTTAAAGGAGCCTCATGTCAATAAGGCAAAACAACTAAATATGTCAAATATTCAAAACACTGAGTAACATAACAACTATAGTAGTAAAAAAAAAAAAAAAAAAAGCATATATACATTTATTTATTTATTTATTTTAAAAAAGGCACTTCATATGGAAATGTTTGTCAAATGTATGTCAGAAATCGTTATTTGAGAAGTTGTTTCATGAAGTGAAAGTCAAGAGCCCACAGACGACGAGCAAGGAGACAAGGATTGAGGGTTGACTGAGGACTGAGATTCAGCTCGGCTGTGACTTCCTGCTAAAGATCTTCATCGCTCTCTGATTCATCAGGCTGACTGACATCCAGTTTCTGCATCTGTTCATTGGAGTTCTTCAAACTTCCCAGGAGGTTTTCTTGGTGTTGATCTGACTGAAGCTCTGTTTCCGGTCTGGAGTTTTGGTTTCCTCGCTGTATTTCAAGGTCGGCGCTGATTTGCTTTCTTCCTCCTTTTTGTATTCTATCAATTTGCCTTGCTATTGACGTCAGTTTTTCCTCTGTCTTCTGTATCTCTTTATCAAGTTCTGCCTTCCTCTTGTCCAGATTCAAATTTAGCTCGTCCTCGTCCCTCTGTCTCTCAACCTCCTCCAGTAGCATTTCGAGCTCATCACTCTGATTTTCCAGTTCCTTCTGCTGTCCCATCAGTGTGGAAAGTGCAGTTTCTTCATGTCTCTGTTCATTCTGCTTCTCTTGTAGCTCATGTGTGTCATTGAGGTTGCTCTTCCCCAGTAGCTGTGCAAGTTCATCCACACTCATTTGGCCTTTTTCTCTCTGAGGTTCATCTGACTGAAGCTCTGTCTCTTGTCTGAGCTTTTGGTTTTCTGTTCCTGCTGCCTCTTGCTGTACTTTGAGATCAGTCTTCTCTCTCTCCGTCTGTATCGCTTCCCTTCTGACTGACTGAGGCTTCCCTTCTGTCCCCCTCTGTTTCTGTGGCTCCTCTAACTTCTCTTTGATTTGCTGCTTCTCTATGTTCATCTCCTCTTCTGTCACTCTGACAACTTCATCATCTGTCCTCTCCTGTGCCTTCTCCATCTTTGGAGGCTGTTTCTCAAGTTCTGCCTTTTTCTTGGCTTGATTTGTTTCAGCCTCTAAAGGAAGCTTTTTGTTTTCATCTTTCTCTGTGTCTCCGTTCTGCGTGTCAAGGTCTGTCTTCTTTGTCTCTGTCTCTCTTATCTCCCTGTCCACTGAGAGAAGCTTCCTCCTATTCCCATCCCTCTCTCTCTCTGTCTCCTCTAGTTGGGGTTTGATCTCTTGTTCCCCATTATTACCCACCAATTTGTTAAGTTTCTTCTCCTGGTGTTTCCCGGCATTCTCTTTCTTTTGTAGTTCATCCTCAAGTTTTTCCTTCTCCAGATCCTTCATTTTATGTCTTTCTGCTGTGAGCTGCTTCTGGTTTCCTTCTCCCTCCATGAGAAACTCATCTTCTGTGTTGTTAGTTGTAGATTTGGTCTTTCTCTCTCTTTCTCTCTTTTCAGAGCCATCCTTAATGTGCATCTCGAGTTCTGTGTGAATATCAAAGTAGAAAGCTTGTTAACTCGATTACATTTTGTTTGTTTGTTGGTGTAATAATGAATATTTTTTGTGTAATGAAATCCTTTACATCAGTGTAAACATTAGAGCTGAGATAGAAACCTGACCTTGAAAAACAATGAAAACAAATGATATCCTGACTTACTTGTTTTGTTACGTTTCCATTTGCACACAACAAAGACGAGAGCAACAACACACAGGAAGACAACAGACACACCAATGGCAACAAGAACAGCAGGGTTAGAAGGAACCATGAAGAAATCATCTGAAATGATAAAACACAGAAGAGCAGCTTTTTTATAAAACTAAAGTAATAAAGTTCCTGTGTGATAGATTCATCAAAACCCCCCTGACCTGGGACGTGGATGTGTGTGTCCCTGCTCTGGTTGATGCTGAGCTGCTGAACCCTGCAGGTGAAGCTGTTGCTGTGGCTCTTCTCCACAGTCACTCTGCTGCTGACAGTATAGAGGCCATCAGGACCTCTGACTGTCTCTGGAGCTCCAGCAGAGAGGAGCTTTCCCTCAGCGTCCAGCCAAAACAGCTCAGGCTCTGGGTACCAGCCTTTACTTTCACACTCTAAAACCACTCCACTGCTGCTTTTGGTCATGTTGAGGACAGGAGAGGAGGCAGCACCTGATGAGGAAGGAGAGGAGGAGGGATTTCACACAGTGTAAGACTGATACCACACAGCATAAAATCATCAAAGTCAGAGTAAGTACATTGGCTCAGTAACAGAGTACACTGCTTGTATAACTTACCCACTTAAGTGCTGTTTCACGATATTCAGACATTTTTCAGTTAAAGAGTGTCCATTCACTCAAATATTTAATATGTGTAATATAATCCTTTTCTTCTGAAAATGTACATACTTTGAATGCATAATAATAATTATTGTTTGTCAATTGTACACATGAAAATTTTTTGACAGTGACTTCTGGGTCTTCAAGGACTTATGAGGTGATGAATGACTGTTTGATGATGGAGATATGCACTCAGTAAAGTGTTTACCTGTGCTGAGATATGCTAACCCCACATCACATGGCTGGCCAAATGAAACTTATGTCAGTTCTTAGTGTTAATGCACATAATTGCAGGTAATTCAAGCAAACCGTTAAATGTATGGTTAACTTAGGGAGCATATCTGTTGTTCGCCTTTTTGTGATAGGCCACACCTACCACACCAACAGGTTCCCTTTTGGCCAATCAACATGAAAGGTTAATCAGCTCTTCGTTGCCTCATGACAAAGCTTTCCAAGTATTTTTTCAATGTTACATGAATCCATTTGGTAAATATATGCCTTTTTGTGATACATGAATCAATTTCTTCTGTCACACATTTTTTTATGTTAGTTTAATTAATACAGACCTACCAGTTGACAATGTTCTTGCCAAAATAAAGCTCCTTTTTTGCAATCTCCTCTCTGTAATTCTGGGGCCTCCAATATAATATGTCCAATGTTTGATGTCCCTAGGCTTCAGTCCTCCCCAACAGGGTTATACATGCATTGTGCTATTACAGAAAGCATTTAACTCATCTGTTCCAGTGGAGCTGCTCAGTTTCCAAGAGTAGGTAACAGTGATTTTACTCCCACAGCTTCCATTCATACAGATACAACTCCTAGTGGCAGCACCTGTAGTAATGTGAAGAAGGGGATATGCCAAACAAAACCCCAAAGTCTGGCCACTTACCAACAACAAGCTCGATAGTAGTTTCTGTACCCAGGGAGGGAATGAAGCATTTGTATCTTCCCTCGTCAGAGAGTTTCACCTCAGAGAGTTTCAGTGAAACGTTTCCATGTTTCAGTTTGTCCATGAACAGAGACGTTCTTCCCTCGTATGTTGGGTTTTGGTGAATCAGAAGGTTCGCACCATCTCGCCACATATGGACAAAGCTGGGCTGCAGGTCGGGTCTTGTCCACTCCACTGTCCTGGCAGTGACATCCACGGCAGGTTCCAGATGGCACGGCAAAATGGTGTCATCATCAACTATTGCTACTATTGGCTGAGGTGGACCGATCAGCTGAGGCTGACCTGAGGAAGAAACAGATCAGTTTTAAGTGGTGTTAATAGTCAACAAAAATACTGTATATTAACTAGAAACCTTGTAATAAAATTTTGAATACAGCAGATAGGTGCTTTATACACATTTTTATATCCATATTTTAGTTGGTTGAGTAACAAAGCCAGTTCTGAGTGAGGTTAGACTTCAGTATTGTGGGCCAAACTCAATTAAATCTGTGATGGGAAGAGAATGAAAATCCCACTGACATTGTGCTCACACTCTTAACCCTTTCACGTGTTAATTAAATGGACGGCGCCACCTGTCTGATGGTGTGGAAGGTTTAATAATGGTGGATTGTGATTTCTTCTATAGTCACCATGTGGGTGAATTGTGTTTCTATATGAAAATTTGATTATTGCAAAAGGGATTTCCACAACACATCCTGGACCAACTGGGACGATCAAGTCAGAGAAACTTTGAATGTAATGGTCTTTCTTCTCTTAACAAGTCATTCACGTCAAGATACTACTAGAAAAAGTATTTAAGCCTTAACTGTTTGTCTGGAGCAGCTCCATTTCCAAGGCTACATTCGGTTACAATATGAATGGCTGCACATCTGTTCATGTAAAGCAGGGCTACACCAAGTCCTTCCTTGGATGGGTAAAGGTAAAAAAAAAAATAAAACACAATGAACAAACATGCACTTACCAACTTTAAGCTCCATGGCTGTTTCTTTGCCCAGTGAAGGGATGAAGCACCTGTATTTTCCCTCATCAGAGAGTCTCACGTCAGAGAGTTTCAGTGAAACGTCTCCGAGCTTCAGTTTGTCAGTGAACAGAGACGCTCTTCTCTTGTATGTCGGGTTTTGCTGAACTAGAAGTTCATGACCGTCACGCCACAGATACACAAATCTGGGCTGCAGGTCGGGTCTCGTCCACTCCACTGTCATGGCAGCAGCGTCTACTGCAGGGTCCAGTTTGCACGGCAATATGATGTCATCACCAACTATTGCCACTATTGGCTGAGATGAACCAATCAACTGAGACTGACCTGGGAAGACAGAGATATTATTTTGCGGTGAGAATTAACTGAATAGGTTAAACCCTATAAGGCTGTTTGTCCGCCAACAAACTCTCTTAGCATCATCGTCTTTTCCACTTAAACTGAACCGAACATGTCTTCCAGTCCATATGGCCACATGGGTCGTTTGTTCCAACCCACTAATACAACCCCAAGGACCATTTCCTGAGCGATCCAGCCATTAGTTCCTCCCTAACCCTAACCACTAAAAATATTTGGTTAAGGTTAGGAAATGGTTATTGTTAAGGTAAGGGAAAGGCTTGTTGTAATGGTTAAGGTTATAAGGGTTAAGGGTACGAAACGAGCAAACAGTCACTAATATTAGCTGAGTAACATTACCAACCCCTAAAACGAACACTGCTTTGGTTGGGATTTTAACCTGGACTGGCTGAGTGAGAGGTGTTTTGATTGACCCATCCACCACCCCACAACCCCACCAACCTTCTAAAAATGACATGGTCGCTCCTTTAGTGCTACACCACAGTGTCGTTATTTACAGGAACAATCGCTTGACTTTAAAATGCAACTAAAGATCATAATAAGCTGCTGTACAAATGATCGAAGGGGGTTGTTTTTTGCTGGAGGACAGTCTAAAAATGCAATTATAAATGTAAATTCTGGTATGTTGGCTGCAGTTTCTGTATATCTAACGCAAACTTTGTTAAAGCTTGATGCTCTTGTGCCAAAATTTGAAATACCGGTGTAGCAGTTTAGTGTTTTTGTGGCTGAGCTGGTCTGGAGAAAGTGAGGTACCACAGTTTTCTGGTTCAGAAATAAACCCAATAAAGCCTAGAACTTGAAGAAAGGCATTCTCGGTTTTCTCATTAGCCTATCTAGACGTTACAATTCATGTGTGCCTTAGTTATGAATTAATTTGTATTTATAATTGTATTTATACTTATAAGGTGACTCCCTGGTGCAGAAATGGACAGCATCATTTAACAGTACAGGTGCAGGTCACTTACCTGCACAGGTGTGTGTTAGAAGAAGAAACACCGAGGTGCTGAAGACACTGAGCTGAGATTTAACAGGCAGTCCTTTCTTCGCATGAACCATGCTTGACTTCTGGAAACTGACAGAAACTAGTTTTAATGGAAATCATCAATAATAAACACTGTACAATGTGTTAAATCAATTTCTTTTGAAGCAGTCAGACTAAGACTAAAGAACCTAAGCACATAATAATTACATAAAACATAAATAAAAAATAACAGGAAAGTTAAGAGGTGTACTGACATAAAACTGAGAGTTTTACTCATAAATGTTTGTGCTGTGGTGACAGAACCTCAGAACTGGACTGAAATAAAAACTGCAGGAAATAAGTCACGTAGCCTACATCTCTGGTCCATTTGGGCAAAAATATTTTGTCAGAATAAGCCTTCACTGTTTATTTGTGCATTTATACAACTCTTCTTGAATTTAATTTAATCTATCAATGTGCATTGAACATTCTTGCCCTGGGTAACCTATCAAACAGCGCCCTCTACTGGTCAGTCCTTCGTGCATTTTCAGGTCTGCGTTTATCCCCGGAATTCTTTATGAATTAAACTGAAATATATCCTGAAATGGGAACATTTCAAACCTAACACTGACACAGTGTTGAAAAACGAACCAGATCATTTTATGTGGGTCTTTCACCATGAAATATGAACAGAGTCTGAGAACAACAGGTTACTTTCACTTTTATTTGCTGAGAGACAAGGCACTCTTGTTTTCGACCACACAGAATCACTTGGAAGCTCTTTAAATTCATTAAATACTGCTGAAATTCCAATTTCAGTTATTGGATATCATATTTCATGCATATACAGCTCTGAGTATGATTAAATAGCTGAGGTTCACAGAAGACGTTCGACTTTGACTTTTATTCCAACAAATACGCAATACTGGTTTTCTTTTGATTAAAACGTAGGCGAATCATGTCTAGATATTTAATGTATTCATAAAAAAACCCACACATACCTGTAGCAACGTCTCACAGAGTAATAGAGAGTCACGGAGAAAGGAAAACCATGGGGTCAAAGTCGTCAATAAAAAAAAAAAAAAAAAAAAAAAGCTATACAACAAAGTAAAGGACACTCCTCCTGCTGACCTGCACAGGCGGGAAGGTTTGCTTTGTTTTTATTTTCCTGTCTGTCTGCTGCAGCCCAGATTAATGTGCATGTCTGGATTTTGGACTAAAACAATACATTAATACTGAAAACATGCATGAACACTGCTGAGTGTATTTGTTACTTTACGATTTTGTGGATGTGTAAACAAAAAAAAGTTGGACTTTGACTCGTTTCAGCCCAGGTGCTGATATTTGGGTTCTGAAGCCACTGACAGCTTCTTATTTATTTATTAATTCAGTGCAACTATTATCTTACAGCAGAATTACGGTTGTTCCCATGGATGTTTATTATTCTCAGGTATCATAAAAACATTGAAACCGCCACTTTGAAACTAAAACTCTCCATTAAATCCTATGTAACTTAAATTCTCAGCTCCTCGGTAAAGAGTGGTCCATGGCGTTCAGTGGCAGGGAAACTCAGGGATCCATGAAAGCCTTTAGATACATAATAAAACTGCACACAACATGAGGGCAAAACATAGAGTTCAAATAAAACAGTCTCTGTAGCTGCGATCACTGAAGAGCCTTTATCATACTGGCAGCTGATGACATGACCGCCAATATCAACATCGGCCATAATAAATATAGCAGGATACAGACTCATAACCCGTATGTTGCTGAACTTTGGACTTGCCCGTTGCCAGGTAACCGATACTGAATATCACTATCATAAAATACTACAGGCACCAATCACATCGAAAGCCTACGAAACATCAGCACTACAGTGTGACTTTGTTCCCAGTGAAGAGGAAGCGTTCATCTAAGAGTCAGTACAGCCGATTACCTGCAGGGGGCAGAGTAATAACTTATATTCGGAATTATAACACCTGTCAACCCTCAATAAGGTGAAAGACAAAAACAGAAACAAAGAGATGAGGAGGGATCTCAGATGCAGTTTTAGGTTTTACTGCTTCAGCGTCATTTAAAATGATAATAATCAGATCATAAAGAAGAGCTAAACTGATGTAAATGCTGCGGTTTCCTCCACCACTGAAGAAAATACAAGCTGCTGCCCCTTGACGAGAACTATGTCAGGACTAGACATAAGACATAATGAAGGTATATTGAGTCATATTATTCATTTACAATGACCCACATTCTGTGTATTTAATCATACACAAACAAAACAGTTGCCTGAAGTTCACAAAGAAAACTTGATAAAGAGCAGAACAGCATTACATGAATTCTCACCAAGGAACGATGTAACTATTAATGTAAATTATTGCAACATTACATAAACAGAAAACACTAAGCAATGTAGCCAAAAAATAAAAAATAAAAAATAAAATACATGACAACTGTAAGTGACAAGCGTCTTCTTTCTCCTGTCACTCTGCTTTTTGCTTCCAGGATCTTAATTCAAGAGCACAGAAATGCTTTATCAAGAGTTTCAAACACACACACACACACACACACATACACACACACACACACACACACACACACACACACACACACACACACACACACACACACACACACAGTTCGGCAGTGACTTCCTGCTAAAGATCTTCATCACTCTCTGATTCATCTGGCTGACTGACATCCAGTTTCTGCATCTGTTCATTGGAGTTCTTCAAACTTCCCAGGAGGTTTTCTCGGTGTTGATCTGACTGAAGCTCTGTTTCCAGTCTGGAGTTTTGGTTTCCTCGCTGTATTTCAAGGTCGGCGCTGATTTGCTTTCTTTCTTTTCCCCTGATTTCTATATCAATTTGCCTTGCTATTGACGTCAGTTTTTCCTCTGTCTTCTGTATCTCTTTATCAAGTTCTGCCTTCCTCTTGTCCAGATTCAAATTTAGCTCATCCTCGTCCCTCTGTCTCTCAACCTCCTCCAGTTGCATTTCGAGCTGATCTCTCTGATTTTCCAGTTCCTTCTGCTGTTCCATCAGTGTAACAACTACAGTTTCTACATGTTCATTGTTCAGTGTGAGATTGACGTTGCCCTTCTCCAGCAGCTGCATGAGTTCAGCCTCAATCACCTGGCCTTTTTCTCTCTGAGGTTCATGTGACTGAAGCTCTGTCTCTTGTCTGAGCTTTTGGTTTTCTGTTCCTGCTGCTTCTCGCTGTACTTTGAGATCAGTCCTCTCTCTCTCCGTCTGTATCGCTTCCCTTCTGACTGACTGAGGCTTCCCTTCTGTCCCCCTCTGTTTCTGTGGCTCCTCTAACTTCTCTTTGATTTGCTGCTTCTCTATGTTCATCTCCTCTTCTGTCACTCTGACAACTTCATCATATGTCCTCTCCTGTGCCTTCTCCATCTCTGGCGGCTGTTTCTCAAGTTCTGCCTTTTTCTTGGCTTGATTTGTTTCAGCCTCTAAAGGAAGCTTTTTGTTTTCATCTTTCTCTGTGTCTCCCCTCTGCATGTCAAGGTCAGTCTTCTTTCTCTCTCTTATCTCCCTGTCCACTGAGAGAAGCTTCCTCCTATTCCCATCCCTCTCTCTCTCTGTCTCCTCTAGTTGGGGTTTGATCTCTTGTTCCCCATTATTACACACCAATTTGTCAAGTTTCTTCTCCTGGTGTTTCCCGGCATTCTCTTTCTTTTGTAGTTCATCCTCAAGTTTTTCCTTCTCCAGATCCTTCATTTTATGTCTTTCTGCCGTGAGCTGCTTCTGGTTTCCTTCTCCCTCCATGAGAAACTCATCTTCTGTGTTGTTAGTTGTAGATTTGGTCTTTCTCTCTCTTTCTCTCTGTTCAGTGCCATCCTCATCGTGCATCTTGAGTTCTGTGTGAATATCAAAGTGGGAAGCTTGTTAACTCTATGACGTTTTGTTTGTTGGTGTAACAATGAATATTTTTTGTATAATGAAATCCTTCACATCAGTGCAACCATTAGAGCTGGGATAGAAATTTGACCTGGAAAAACAAAGAAAAAAAATGAAATTCTGACTTGCTTGTTTTGTTATGTCTCCATTTCCACACAACAAAGACGACAGCAACAACGCACAGAAAGACAGCAGACAAGCCGACGGCAACAGGAACAGCAGGAGAAGACGTGAAGAAATCATCTGAAATGATAAAACACAGAACGGCATGACATTTAAATAAAACTAGACACCAGCTGTCAAAAAACTTATAAAGTGTCCATGCTATAAATTTTCACAACCCTTCAGACCTGGGAGGTGGATGTGTGTGTCCCTGCTCTGGTTGATGCTGAGCTGCTGAACCCTGCAGGTGAAGCTGTTGCTGTGGCTCTTCTCCACAGTCACTCTGCTGCTGACAGTATAGAGGCCATCAGGACCTCTGACTGTCTCTGGAGCTCCAGCAGAGAGGAGCTTTCCCTCAGCGTCCAGCCAAAACAGCTCAGGCTCTGGGTACCAGCCTTTACTTTCACACTCTAAAACCACTCCACTGCTGCTTTTGCTCACATTGAGGACAGGAGAGGAGGCAGCACCTGATGAGGAGGGAGAGGAGGGATATGGAATGGAAATGTTACATGACATTTGCAACTGCGCCCAGGAAACTATGTATGTTAATGTAAGTCAATGTAATTTTCCCCAAGGTGTGTGTGTGTGTGTGTGTGCCTTTTAAAGTAATGATTGTGCCGTGTGTAAGTGTTCAGTAAAAAAAAGCATACACAATCAGAATTTGTCCACTTACCAACAACAAGCTGAACAGTAGTTTCTCTACCCAGTGTAGGAATGAAGCATCTGTATTTTCCTTCATCAGAGAGTTTCACTCCAGAGAGTTTCAGTGAAACGTCTCCATGTTTCAGTTTGTCCCTGAACAGAGACGTTCTTCCATCGTAGGACAGGTGTTTCATAGACACAACCTCCACACCATCACGCCGCCACACATGGACAAAGCGGGGCTCCAGGTCGGGTCTCATCCACTCCACTGTCCTGGTAGTGACATCCCTGGCAGGCTCCAGGTGACACGGCAAAGTGACGTCATCACCAAGTATCACCACTATTGGCTGAGGTGGACCAATTAGCTGATACTGACCTGGGAAGAAACAGGTTTGTTTTGTATTCCTTCCTTTGAGAACTGACAGAGATGATTCAGCTCTGTAAGGGTTTGTTTTCATCACAACACACTCAAGGCAGCGCTGTTTGTTGATGTTTTTTTTTTTTTTACTTGGGCTCAGTGGAAATGAAAAATGAAGTGCTAATCATTGCTGCTGCTCATGGTGTGCACCTACTGAAAGCTGACAGTATATGACATTTAAAGTGTTCTGCACCGAGCTGATCTGACTGTGGTTCTCCAGGACATTAACGAAGGCTGAGCTACAAGACTGCAGCCAAAATGGTCGCATAGCATGCCTTGTCATTTTGGAAAATTCAAATTTAGTAGGAATTTCAAAATGGCAGTTGAATGGCACTGGGCAGCTCACAGTGTGAAGGGCAGTATGATTGCAAAATCTTTGAATGACTAAAAGAAGAAAAAAAAACACACAATGAGAATTTGTCCACTTACCAACAACAAGCTCCACAGTCATTTCTTTACCCAGTGAAGGAATGAAGCATCTGTATTTTCCTTCATCAGAGAGTTTGACTTCAGAGAGTTTCAGAGAAATGTCTCCGTCCTTCAGTTTGTCCATGAACAGAGACGTTCTGCCCTCGTAGGATGGGTGGTGATCAACTAGAAGTTCCACACCTTCACGCCACGTATGGACAAACTGGGGATTCAGGTCAGGTCTTGTCCACTCCACTGGCAGGGCACCAACATCCATGGCAGGTTCCAGGTGACACGGCAAGATGGTGTCATCACCAACTATTGCTACTATTGGCTGAGGTGGACCAATCAGCTGAGACTGACCTGGGAAGAAATTAATGTTTGTTTGTTTGTTTGTTTGTTTGTGTTTGTGTTTTTTTGTTTTTTTTGTTTGTTTGTTTTTTTTTTGCTGTGAGAATTGACTGAACAGGTGAAACACTATAAGGCGAAAACAAATATTACTGTGTTTTCTACTTAAACTGTACAGAGCAACAAGTCCTCCAACCAATACTATCACATAGCTTGTTTGTTCCAGCCCTCTGTTTCCTGAGGAAGCTCGCTGTTAGCTCGCCAGCTAGCCAGCTACTTGGTTAAGGTTAGGAGAAGGTCAGAGCTTTGGTTATGAAACCTTAGCTAACATTACCTTGCTAATGTTAGTGAACATTCACTAATATTAGCTAGGTAATGTTAGCTACCTAAAAATGAACTGACATCACATTAGATCTAAAGTCTCATCATGATCTTTTACCTGCAAACACACACCCCAAGGCCTTGTTCGTGTTTCTTAGTGTCACCTACCTGCACAGGTGTGTGTTAGAAAAAGAAACACTGAGGCGCTGAAGACACTGAGCTGAGATTTAACAGGCAGTCCTTCCTTCACATGAACCATGCTTGATTTCTGGAAACTGACAGAAACTAGGTTTTAATTGAAATCATCAATAATACACACTGTACAATGTGTTAAATCAATTTCTCTTGAAGCAATCAGAAATCAGACTAAGGCTAAGGAACCTAAGCACATGATAATTGCATAAAACATAAATTTTAAAAAATGACAATGGAAAGTTAAGAGGTGAGAGAATTATCATAAATCTTTGTGCTGTGGTGACAGAACCTCAAAACTGGACTGAAATAAAAACTGCAGAGAATGAGTCACTTACACCTCTGGTCCATTTGGGCAAAAAACATTTTGTCACAATAAGCTTTCACGGTTTATTTGTGTATTTATACAGCTCTTCTTGAATTTATTTTAATCTATCAATGTGCCTTGAACGTTCATGCTTCGTGTAACCTAGCAAACAGCCCCCTCTGTTCGTCAGTCCTTCATGCATTTTCAGGTCTGCATTTATCTAAGGAATTCTTTGTGAATTAAACTGAAATAAATCCTGATGTGGGAGACACATTTCAAACCTCACACTTACACAGTGTTGAAAAACAAACCAGATCACATTCTGTGGGTCCTTCACTGTGAAATATGAACAGAGTCTGAGGACAAAAGGCTACTTTCACTTTTATTTGCTGAGAGACTGCAAGGCACTCTTTTGTCTTCGACCGCACAAAATCACTTGTAGGCTCTTTAAATCTATTAAATACTGATGAAATTTCAATTGCAGTTATTGGGTATCATATTCATGCATATACAGCTTTGAGTGTGATTAAACAGCTGAGGTTCACAGAAGACGTTTGACTTTGACTTTTATTCCAGCAAATAGGCAACAATGATTTTCTTTTGATTACAACTTTGGTTAATCATGTCCAGAATATTTAATGTATTCATAAAGAAAAAAAAAAAAAAAAAACTCCGTACATACCTGCAGCAACGTCTCACAGATTCACCATAGAGGAAAGAAAACCATGGGGTCAAAGTCCTCAATAAAAAATAAGCTATAAAACAAAGTAAAGGACACTCCTCCTGCTGACCTGCACAGGCGGGAAGGTTTGCTTTGTTTTTATTTCCCTGTCTGTCTGCTGCAGCCCAGATTAATGTGCATGTCTGGATTTTAGACTATAATAATACTTTGATAATGAAAACATTTATGACTTTTTATATCATAATTGAAGACTGCTGTGGTTGTGCGATTTGTGGATATGTAAACAAAAAAGGTTTAACTAATAATAACTCATTTCATTCCAGGTTTGGTGCTGATATTTGTGGTCTGAAGCCAATGACAACTAGAATTTCTTTCTTATTTATTTATTAATTCAGTGCAACCATTGTATTACAGCAGAATTCCAGTTGTTCACGTGGATGTTTATTATTTTCAGGAACTATGACACCTTTATAAAGGTATCATAGTTTTTAATGTAATCATCGATAACACAGTAATTCAAACTAATTCAAACTAAAGAAAATTATGAGGTTTTGTGAGTTTTCACTCATAAATCTTTGTGCTCAAAAAACTGGACTGATAAAAACAGCAGGAACTGAGTTACTGACACCTCTGGTTCACTTGGGCCAACAATTATATTGTCACAATAACCTTATCTGTTTATTTGCTTATTTTATTTTATTCCATTTCATTTTGTTTGATTTCATTTTATATTGGAATAAAGCTGTTCTTGAGTTTATCAATGTACCGATTTTACCTTGGGTAAGAATAACCTATCAAACAGCGCCCTCTGCTGGTCAGTCCGTAAAGCATGTTCAGGTCATGTTCAGGTCTGTGTCTTTATGAATTAAAATGAAATAAATCCTGACGTCGTAGGAGACAAATTTCAAACCTAACACTTGCACAGTATTGAATTTAGTTGTGATGACAGAGCAGCTTTTATTCCAACAAGTAGGCAACACTGTTTTTCTTTTAATTAAATCTCAAGTGAATCATGTATAGTTTGTTTAATGTATATTTTTTTTAAAAAAGAAAAGAACACAGTACATACCTGCTGCAATGTCTCACAGTCACTGCCGAGAAGGAAATGTGGCCAGAGCCATGAATAAAAAGATAAGCAATGAAAGAAAAAAAAAAAAACAAGTAAACTCTTCCTGCTGACATGCACAGGGCTGTCATGCATGCTCACTTTCCTGTTTATCTGCAAGAGATTTAAGTGCACGTCTACATTTTAGACTATGATAATAGAGTAAAATTGAAAACATGCATGTCACTATTGATCATTAATTAATAAGCTGACTGTATTTGTTGATTTAGGGACATGTAAAAAAAAAAAAAAAAAAAAAAAAAAAAAAAAGTTGGACTCTTACTGTTTCTTTTAGGCCAATTCCGGTGCAGATAGAGACAATTCTTGTGACATTTCTTATTTATTTATTCAATGATTTACAGATTCTTTCATTCCTTTAGTCTTACCACAAAGTTATAGCTGTACTGTGAAATAGGAAACTACAGTTCTCTATAAAATCTCACAAAGGTTAAATTCTCCAAAGTTCCTCTAAATCAGATCAGGATTATCTCCTCACAGCACAGAAAGTCTTGATCAGAACTGATTTTAAAAGGTGCTGGTGGTCGTCTCTCCTTTTGAGGATCCATCTTTGTAGAAAACAATGAAGCAGCTGATCTGCACAGCATCAGACTCTCTGCTTCTCTCTTCTTCAAATCCATGAGGGATTTCTCTAGCTGCTCTCCCTCCCTCTCTGTTTCTTGACCACGGACTGATTTAAGGCTCCTCTTTTCCTTAAATATTCTGAGTATCTTCATGTGGATTTTCTTTTGCTTCTCCTCTTCCCTCTTCCTCTCTGGCATTCTGGTAACTTCACCCTCTTTCCTCTGACGTGCCTTTTCTGTTACTACCTGTGCTTCTTTTGTTAGCTGCTCTCCCAACGCAACCTCATCTTTCTCCTGCTGCTCTTGCAGATGTTTGTTTTTTCTCTTGTTAAAATCCACACTGGATTTCACTCCCTGCTGCTGATCCAACTTCATCTTTCAAACTCCAACCAATTTGTGTCCCCAAGGGGGGGCAGTTAGTTTTCCAACAAGAACACATACACAAACAAGCACACAAGGATACAAATATACATAAATTTAAGTAAATATAAGTAAATACATATAAATAATTTTTTTTGATCTGATACCACGGTTCCCATACCAGCACAACAACAAAAAGGTGAGCACAAATTCAATACAAGATTCATAAAAAAAAAAAAGGGTCATGAGGGTCCGATCCACATGGAAGAAGGACTTCTTGCAAAGCATGTCAGTGTTGTCATTAAAATTCAAGTTTTTTATCAATAACAGTCCCCAGGTACTGACTCGACCACCTGCCCCTTGGTAATAGTTGGGGAGGATGAAGGTTGCTGCCTGAAGTCAATGGACATGGCCTTAGTTTTGGTGACTCTCTTTCTCTCTCCCTCGTCTTTCTGTTCCACTGTTTCCTTCAACTTCGTGTTGATTTGCTCCCTCTGATTCTCTGTTTCCTCTCCCTGCCTGTTGTTTCAGTAACATTGCCTATTTTGCTTTCCAGTGCTTTCTCCGTCTCCCGTAACCAGTTCTGAAGATTTGCCTTTCTTTTCTCCAGATCATCTTTGGCCTCTAAAAGAAACATCTTGTCTTCATCTTCCTCTTTCTCTGCTGCAGTTTGTTGTTTTTTTAAGTCTGTATTTTTTCTCATATTATGTTTTCTTGTATCTGCCATCTTAAGCTTCTTGTCGTTTTCCTCCCTCTGTCTCTCTGCCTCTTTGAGTAGTGACTGGATGGTCTCCCTCTGCTCCTCCAGTTCAGCGATTTCTTTCTTTTGCTGCTCCCCCAGAACATTTTCATTTTCCATCTCCAGATCATCTCTTTTTCCCTCCATCAGGCACTGAAGTTCTATGTTATCACTTATGACTTTGGTCTTCTCTTCTCCTGTCTGTCCAGCTTCATCCTCACGGTGCATCTGGGTCTCTGTGTTGCACACAGACACAATAAACTGCATTAGATAAATTTTATTGAGATATATGGATCTACAACAGACATGTGCTGGTGACGATAAGTTGTGATTGAAATTAGAGCACAGGCAGTCATTTACATGCTCTATAGAAGCGTATTAAGTCCAACTGAGGTATAAGCCATAAAAAATGACACATTTTCCCCCAAATTGAAGCCTGCCATGAAATTAAACTGAACCCAGGACGTTTTTTTTCTTCTCCTTATCACAATAATTTCTTTGGAAAACAGTAAGATTTAAATAATGTTATAACAAGAACTGAAAAATTACGCAGTGACCGTTGGGTAAAACTTCTTCTTACACTGAGTGAGGGAAATGGAGGAAATTTCATTTTAAACTGTCACTATACTCGCACTGTGAGAGAAACACGACATGAAGAACAGAGAAGAAAAAATGAATTTGTGACTCACTGATTTTGTTTTGCCTCCATTTCCACACAACAAAGACAACAGCAACAAAACACAGGAAGACAACAGACAAACCAATGGCGTCAGAAACAACAGGAGACAGGATGAAATCATCTGAAATAATAAAACAAAGAAGAGCATGGCATTTGTATAAAACTAATGTGATCAAGTGCCCGTGTCACAGATTCATCAAAACCCTTCTGACCTGGAAAGTGGATGTGTGTGTCCCTGGTCTGGTTGATGCTGAGCTGCTGAACCCTGCAGGTGAAGCTGTTGCTGTGGCTCTTCTCCACAGTCACTCTGCTGCTGACAGTATAGAGGCCATCAGGACCTCTGACTGTCTCTGGAGCTCCAGCAGAGAGGAGCTTTCCCTCAGCGTCCAGCCAAAACAGCTCAGGCTCTGGGTACCAACCTTTACTTTCACACTCTAAAACCACTCCACTGCTGCTTTTGGTCACATTGAGGACAGGAGAGGAGGCAGCACCTGATGAGGAGGGAGATGGAGGGATACAATTAGTGGCTCAAATGGAAATGGTACATGACATTTGCAACAGCATCCAGGAAACAAATGTAAGTCGATATAATTTTCCCCAAGGTGGGTGTGTGTGTGTGTATGTGTGTGTGTGTGTGTGTGTGTGTGTGTGTGTGTGTGCCTTTTAAAGTAATGATTGTGCCTTGTGTAATTAAAAAAAGCGAACACAATGAAAATTTGTCCACTTACCAACAACAAGCTCCACAGTCATTTCTTTACCCAGTGAAGGAATGAAGCATCTGTATTTTCCCTCATCAGAGAGTTTGACTTCAGAGAGTTTCAGTGAAACGTCTCCATGCTTCAGTTTGTCCATGAACAGAGACGTTCTGCCTTTGTAGGATGGGTGTTGATCAATCAGAAGTTCCAGACCTTCACGCCACACATGGACAAAGCTGGGCTTCAGGTCATGTCTCGTCCACTCCACAGCCCTGGCAGTGACATCCCTGGCAGGCTCCAGGTGGCATGGCAAAGTGACGTCATCACCAAGTATCACCACTATTGGCTGAGGTGGACCAATCAGCTGATACTGACCTGGGAAGAAACAGGTATGTTTTGTATTTCTGCCTCTGAGAACTGACAGAGCTGATTCAGCTCTGTAAGGCTTTGGGTCCATCACAACACACTCTTGGCAGCGCCAAGAAGTGCTAAAGAAGTGCTGAAGTGCTAATCATTGCTGCTGCACATGGTGTGCACCTTCTGAAAGCTGACAGTATATGACATTTACAGTGTTCTGCACCGAGCTGATCTGACTGTGGTTCTCCAGGACATTAATGAAGGCTGAGCTACAAGACTGCAGCCAAAATGGTCACATAGCGTGCCTTGTCTTTTTGGAAAGTTCAAATTTAGTAGGAATTTCAAAATGGCAGTCGAATGGCATTGGGCAGTTCAGAGTGTGAAGGGCTATATGATTGTAAAAATAGGATTGTTTGTTGCAAAACCAATGTTTGAATGACTAAAAGAAGAAAAAAAAACATACAGTAAGAATGACTTACCAACAACAAGCTCTACAGAAGTTTCTTTACCCAGTGAAGGAATGAAGCATCTGTATTTTCCCTCATCAGAGAGTTTCACTTCAGAGAGTTTCAGTGAAACGTCTCCATGCTTCAGTTTGTCCGTGAACAGAGACGTTCTTCCCTTGTAGGACGGGTAGTGGTGAACTATAAGGTCCACACCTTCTCGCCACACATGGACGAAGCTGGGCTTCAGGTCAGGTCTCGTCCACACCACTGTCCTGCCAATAACAGCCACGGCAGGTTCCAGGTGGCACGGCAAGATGGTGTCATCGCCAACTATTGCTACTATTGGCTGAGGTGGACCAATCAGCAGAGACTGACCTGGGAAGAAATTAAACTTTGTTTTGTTTTGTTTTGTTTTGTTTTGTTTTGTTTTGTTTTGTTTTGTTTTGTTTTGTTTTGTTTTGCTATGAGAATTGACTGAACAGGTGAAACACCGTAAGGCTATAACACATATCACCATCTTTTCTACTTAAATTGAACGGAGCAACAAGTCCTCCAACCCAAACTACCACATAGGTTGTTTGTTCCAACCCTCTGATACAACCCAAAGGACCGTTTCCTGAGGAAGTTTGCTATTAGCTCACCAGCTCAGTATTAGCTAGGTAATGCTAGCTACCTAAAAATTAACTTACATCACATTAGATCTAAAGTCTCATCATGATCTTTTTACCTGCAAACACACACTTCAAGGCATTGCTGGTGTTCACTTACCTGCACAGGTGTGTGTTAGAAGAAGAAACACTGAGGCGCTGAAGACACTGAGCTGAGATTTAACAGGCAGTCTTTCCTCATGATGAACCATGCTTGACTTCTGGAAACTGACAGAAACTAGATAGATAGATAGATAGATACTTTATTCATCCCGAAGGAAATTCGCAAGTTTAATGGAAGTTTTAATGGAAATCATCAATAATACACACTGTACAATGTGTTGAACCAATTTCTCTTGAAGCAATCAGAAATCAGATGAAGACTAAGAATCCTAAGCACATAATAATCACATAAAACATAAAAAATAAATAAATAAATAAAATAACAGGAAAGTTAAGAGGTGTCATGACTATCAAATCTATCAAACAGCGCCCTCTGCTGATCAGTCCTGTATGCTTTTTCAGGTCTGTGTTTATCCCAGGAATTCTTTATGAATTAAACTTAAATAAATCCTGACATGGGAGACATATTTCAAACCTAACACTTACACAGTGTTGAAAAACAAACCAGATCACATTCTGTGGGTCCTTCACTGTGAAATATGAACAGAGTCTGAGAACAACAGGATACTTTCACTTTCATTTGCTGAGAGACTGCAAGGCACTCTTTTGTCTTCGACTGCACAAAATCACTTGGAGTCTCTTTAAAATATTAAATACTGATTAAATTTCAATTTCAGTTCTTGGGTATCATATTTCATGCATATACAGCTTTGAGTGTGATTAAACAGCTGAGGTTCACAGAAGATGTTAGACTTTGGCTTTTATTCCAACAAATACGCAATACTGGTTTTCTTTTGATTAAAACTTAGGCGAATCATGTAGAGATTATTTCATGTAATCATAAAAAAAACTCTGTACATACCTGCAGCAACGTCTCACAGAGTCATAGAGTCATGGAGAAGGGAAAATCATGTGGTCAAAGTCCTCAATAAAAAAAAAAAAAAAAAAAAAAAAGCTATACAACCAAGTAAAGGACATTCCTCCTGCTGACCTGCACAGGCGGGAAGGTTCCTTTGTTTTTATTTCCCTGTCTGTCTGCTGCAGCCCAGATTAATGTGCATGTCTGGATTTTAGACTATAAGAACACATTAATACTGAAAACATGCATGAACACTTTATATCATAGCTCAACACTGCTGAGTGTATTTGTTATTTTACAATTTTGTGGATGTGTAAACAAAAAAAAAGTTGGACTCATACTGACTTTGACTCATTTCAGCCCAGTTTCTGAAGCCACTGACAGCAAGAATTTCTTTCTTATTCATGCATTTAGTGCAACCATTATTTTACAGCAGAATTACGGTTGTTCCCACGGATGTTTATCATTTTCAAGGTATCATAAAAAACATTGAAACCATCACTTGGAAACTAAAACTCTTCATTAAATCTCATACAAATTAAATTCTCAGCTCTTCAGTAAAGAATGACCCACGATGTTCAGTGGCAGGGAAACTTTTAGATACATAATAAAACTGCACACAACATGAGGGGAAAAACATGCAATTTGCCTGTATTTAATCTTGCAGAATACAGACTCATAACCCGTATGACAGTGAACTTTGGACTTGCCCGTTGCTAGGTAACCGATACTGAATATCACTATCATAAAATACTACAGGCACCGATCACATCGAAAGTCCATGAAACATGAGCCACAACAGTGTGACTTTGTTCCCAACGGAATGGAAGCGTTCATCAAAAAAAAAAAAAAAAATCATACAGTTTACAGGGTTGCATCAGATATTGTCTGAAAAAAAAAATCACCAGCGAGGATAATGAAGGTATATTTAGTGAAGGTATGTTTAGTCATTCATTCACAATGACCCAAGTTCTGTGTATTTACTGATACACAAATAAACAAAATGAAGCTCACAAGGAAAACTTGATAAAGAGCAAAGACAGCCTTACTCACCAAGGAACGATTACATAAAAAAACATTACATAAAAAGAAGACAATAAGCAATGTGACCAAAAATAAAAAAATACAAACATAAATACCATCCAATGAAAACTGTAAACATACAGTATCTAAACTAAACAATTGTGATGTGACATTGGGATTGAAAATGGTCTTCTTATTTATCATCACACGTTCATTCATTCATTCATCTTTCCAAACCCTAAAGATCAGTTGATGGAGATCCTCATTTACAACACGGACTGTACAAACAAGTTAATTAAATCTAATAACAACAATCTATTAAATTAAATTAAAGCAGTTTCAACAGTTAAATGATAGGATTTTATTCTTTCTCTGGTTTTCCTGCTTTTTGCTTCTTGGATCTTAAATCAACAGCACAGAAAGGCTTCATCAACAGTTTTAACACACACACACACACACACACACACACACACACACACACATACAGTGAACGGTTGAAGTCACTGCACTTTCCTGAACAGCTGCAGTGACCAAACTCTGCTGCTGCTCTTGCTTTGAAATTCTGAAGACTCATAAAAAAGAAGATAAATGAGCCAAACTTTAATCTCCAGATGTGCTGCACATCTAGTGGGATTTGAACTGGTGCTGACAGCTTATAGAAAGAAAAAAAAATATCCCAATAAAAACCTTCAACCCCCAAATCTCCAAACCAATGAAAGATCAGGATGAACTGGGAAACTGAAAGGACAAGGATGAACAGGTTGGTCATTTTAAAGCCAGTTTCTAACTGTACTGTATCGGCTGCAGCCCTACAACCCAATAGGTCACTGAAAACAAATTTAAATGCTGCGTGTAGGTCAGCTGGAGGCTGTTAGTCCAGTGTGGATTTATTAAATCCTTTATGAAATTCAGCAATCACTTTCTGTATCTCATCACATGCCCCCTTCAGGTGCTTTATCTTTTCTGCTTTGTTGCGGAAAATCAAACTCGATCCAACTTCCGTTTGCTCTCTCTCAAGTTGTGCTCTTCTGTCAATTAGAGCCCTGTAAGTCTTTCGTATACACAGTTTGTATTCATTTTCATTTTTGTCAGCAGCTTCTTTCTGTGTTTTCATTTCCTGGAGGTTTCTCTCCTTCTCCTCCAGCTGTGATTTGAGTGTCTCTATTTGTTTCTCCAGTTCCTGTTTCTCTTTATTCTCTTGCCTCTGTTGCTCTTCAAGTTTTGAATTTTTTGTGTCTGCTTCTCTGTTTCTTTCTCTGCCCATCAGAACCTCACGTTCCACGTTGTTTCTCACAGATTTAGTCTTGTCTCCTTCTCTCTGCTGGGTCTTGGTCTCTGTGTGAAAACAGAAGCAGGAAACAGTGTTAAAGCTGAAAGTCAAACCTGCTTTACAGTGTTGACCTTTTGTGGAGAAAAAGGTGAGAAACTGAAGACAGATAAAGGAGCACAGCAGACGTGTGATGTTAAAGCTAAAATATATGATTTTACAGTGAAATGACAGCATTATGGATGTAATTGGAAAATATTTCTGCCAGTTTGGACTACATAATTTAATTTAATTTTATTTAATTTAATTTCATGGTTTTGGTGTGTTCTAGGACTGTTGTCCGCCTGAGTAGCATTTTCAACCTATCTGCAAAGTCTGTTTTTTTTTTTTGTTTGTTTTTTTTAGTTGAGAAGCAGGAATAATAAACAGCAGAATCATGAGAGACATGCAACGCTGTTGGTCCTTGAACCCCTGATTAAAAAATACATACAACCCATTTAGTTGCCTCAAAGGAACATATTACAGCAAATGAAGCGTTTTAGTGTACAATGTACATGAAATGAACATATTTACTGACAAAATGACTGTTGGCTTGAAAGTAAAAATCAACTTGGAAAGATGTGGTTACTTTTTTTTCTCTACAATAAAATCTTATTAATCACAAGCATTTTTGTGTTGCCAGTTTTTTTTTTTTCCTTTTAACTGAATAATTACTGATGTGTGTGTTTTATTGATGTTTTGTAATGAAATCCTACATATTAATATTATTATGAAAAGCTGTGATAATAAGTTCACATTACAAAATGAGAAGAAAAATTACCAAGTTTGTTTTGTCTCCATTTATAAACGAAAAAGGCAATTCCAAGACACAAGAAGACAACAGCAAAGCTGATGACGATATGAGCAGCAAGACAATTAGAAACAGCTGTAGGTGTGTCAATGAAGAAATCATCTGAAACGATAAAACACAGAACAGCATGGATTTTATGTAAAACATGATGTCAGTTGTTCATAGTTGATAATGTAATGCCATAAATAAAAAACAAAAAAAAAAAAACAGTTTTACTTTGAATATGAATCGTCATCTCCCTGCTCTGGTTGATGCTGAGCTGCTGAACCCTGCAGGTGAAACTGTTGCTGTGGCTCTTCTCCACAGTCACTCTGCTGCTGACAGTATAGAGGCCATCAGGACCTCTGACTGTCTCTGGAGCTCCAGCAGAGAGGAGCTTTCCCTCAGCGTCCAGCCAAAACAGCTCAGGCTCTGGGTACCAGCCTTTACTTTCACACTCTAAAACCACTCCACTGCTGCTTTTGCTCACGTTGAGGACAGGAAAGGAGGCAGCACCTGATGAGGAGGGAGATGGAAGGATAAAATTAGTGGCTCAAATGGAAATGGGGTGTGGAAAAAAGCATTCACATTGAGAATTTGTCCACTTACCAACAACAAGCTCCACTGTAGTTTCTTTAGACAGTGTAGGAATAAAGCATCTGTATTTTCCTTCATCAGAGAGTTTCACTTCAGAGAGTTTCAGTGAAACGTCTCCATGCTTCAGTTTGTCCATGATCAGAGACGTTCTGCCCTTGTAGGACGGATGTTGATCAATCAGAGGATCCGGACCATTACGCCACACATGGACAAAGCTGGGCTCCAGGTCTGGTCTTGCCCACTCCACTGTCCTGGTACTGACATCCCAGGCAGGCTGCAGGTGGCATCGCAAAGTGACATCATCACCAAGTATCGCCACTATTGGTTGAGGAGGACCAAGCAGCCTAGGCTGACCTGGGAAGAAACAGGTTTGTTTTGTATTTCTTCCTCTGAGAACTGCCAGAGCTGATTCAGCTCTGTGAGGCTTTGTGTGTGAATGGAAATGAAACAAGTATTAATCATTGCTGCTGCACATGGTGTGTACCTACTGAAAGCTGACAGTACATGACATTCATGGTGTTCTGCACCGAGCTGATCTGACTGTGGTTTTCCAGGACATTAATGAAGGCTGAGCTACAAGACTGCAGCCAAAATGGTGGCATAGCATGCCTTGCCTTTTTGGAAAGTTCAAATTTGACTTTGTCACATTCATGCAAGGGCACAGCTAGCATGCAGCACATCCACTGACTGACAGGTAAAACGTTTTTATTAGGTGTTTTAGCTTGAGTTTGAGTGTGTTATTCTGTGAACACGTATGTATGTGGTTTACAAGCAAAATGTGTTGATCTGAAAAGATTCCATGTGGCACATATTGTGACGTTTTGTCTTTAAAAATGCCAAAATGACTTTCTGGGTGTGTTTTTCTGTAGTTTACCTGCACACGAGTGTGTTAGAAGAAAAAAGACCAAAATGTGATGGAAATCCAAGGAGAAGATGCTGAGCTGAGACTTAAGGGACAGTCCATCCTTCAGGTGAAGCATCCTTAACTTCTGAAAATCGACATGAATCAAATGTAAAGTGTTAATTCACAAAAAAAACATGTCAAGAAAAAATATTTACATATACATATACATATATATACATATAGATATTTATATATACAAATGAATGAATGCATGCCTGAGTATGCAACCAATACAGAAGCAGGCCTAGCTGTCCTTCTAGATCATCCACCTTTACGCTGCAGGTAATGTGCAGCATAACAACCAACCAGTCGCTCAGAGTGAGCGCCGAAAAAATAATGTAAGAAGTAATTTAGCCAACAGCCCGCCTTGCTGGTTAATCCATTAATGGACAAGTTTATGTAATTTTAAATAGACCCAAATGTGAATCCAAACGCCGTTGTTTCATAACTTGTTTGCTTAAAGCAGAAGTAAGCACTTTCACTTACTGTGAACGACAAAATTACTATTAACTCTGTATCCCACGTGTAATTTTGTGGTTATTTCAAGGTTATTATTGTTACTATGAATGCATGCATATGAGAAAATCTGTTAAAAATGACTTTTAAAAAAATGATAATGACAAAAACATACATACCTGTTGTACGTCTGCTCAAGTCACCTCCAGCTGCCTCAGAGGAAAGTAAACTGCATGGCCAAAGTCCTCAAATAAAACAATAAAAAATAATAATTTAAAAAATAGTCACGCCTTCATACTGCCACTTAATTTGTGTTTGTGCTTTTCTGCCTGCAGCCCAGATTAATGCACATGTCTGTTAGATTACAGCTGCATCAAACACCAGGGGGACTTAAGTATAGCCTGCATAAGGCCTTTAAATAAAGAATTAATTTAGGGAATAAATAATAAAACATGCAAAGTCACCTCAGAGGAAAGGAAGCTACATGGCCATAGTCCTCAAATAAAACAATAAAAAATATGTTGGCCAGCTGCATGCCAGGTGGTAATATAATATCTAGAAAGACTGTTTTTAAAGAAAATAAGATTTCAGGGCATGAAATTTGATTTCATTCCTGACATCAGCTAATGTAATCAAGTACGTTTCCAAGCTGTATCCACCACTTTAGTCTGGTTACACTTTTAATTTTCTGTTCTTGCTCTGTGAATGTGTGTAAACTTATTTAGTTAGTTAGGTAGTTTGTTGCATATTTATGTATCGTTAAACTGTTATATTTCTGCTTTTATCACAAGTTGAGAAGCTCAGTGTGTGCAATATAGATGTTATTCTTATTGTTTTGTTAATACTATGTGTGACTACATGTGTGCATTGTCCTGTGCATTGTAACAAAAACTAAAACTGCTGATTTACTGCAGGGGGCAGAGTAGCACTTCTTTCATGTGTTTACCTGCATGAGTGAGTGAGGGGGTGTAGGTTTGTGAGAGGAGTGAAAGAGAGGAAGGATGAGTGTGTGTGTGTGTGTGTGTGTGTGTGTGTGTGTGTGTGTGTGTGCGTGTGTGTGTGTGCGTGCGTGAGAGAGAGAGATCGAGAGAGAGAAAGAGAGAGAGAGAGAGAGAGAGAGAGAGAGAGAGAGAGAGAGAGGTTGATAAAACTTTATATCTATAAATTGTCCTTCAGTGTCCTGGATGTCTTGGGCTGCCAGTGAAACAAGGAAACCTTTGACTCTGCATGTTGAGTTTGTAGCTCAGCCTGTGAGGTGATTTCTGCCTCCAGAGCAGCTCTGCTCACCTCCTGACCTCGACCTTAGTTTTGCTGATGTATCAGCAGCAGAGATGAGCTGCACAGGAAGAGGAGGCAGCTCTGAGCTGATGTTCAGTCTGATGCTCAGACAGTCAGCAGCAAGACAGCATGGAGGTCACAGCTGTCTGCCTCACACTGGGTGAGTACCGACTCCCTGCTTCATCTCTCTGGAGCTTCACAAACCAGAAAACAAGGAGCCTGAAGTTGAAGTTGCCAGTCATGTGTCAAAGCTTTCAGAAATACTGATAGTTATAAATCACATAATGTATTGTTTGGCCTCTGGTTGAATCTCTGAATTTCCTGGATGTTAACAAAGGTGTCAAAAGGATATTAGGTATATTTATATTTAGATGTCAGCACACCTCTTATTAGCCTTCAGAGGATGTTCAGTTCGTTCTTTCTTTTGTTTACCTGTTATTAAGCCATATATCAGGTTTTTAGATCACCAGCATCACAGGTCACTATCTCCCTGTGTCTTCTTTTGTCCAGTTATGAATGTGTTGATGCTGCTGGTTGCACAAATTCAGCGTGGCTGTTATACTCAGAAAAGTGGTGAGTTGCCAATAAATAATCATCTGTGTGCAAATATATACATTATTAACATTTTTGTCAGCTTTTTGAGTAATACTTTGCTCTATTTGCAAACCAAAGCCAGGTTTATGTAAATATTCTGCTTGCAAATGTGACATGCCTGAAATATCTGTTGTGTCTCTCTGTGGATGCAGATTTTTTAAAAAAATGAATAAATGTACTTAATTGTGAACAAGCTGACCAAGTTTTGTATTTTGTAAAGAGTTCAGGCCCAAACCATGCTTAATAGGCTAAGATGAAATACCTGACTGTGCTTCTTGGCAAGAAAATCCAAGATTAAGAGGAAAACAGCCTGCATGGATTGTCTCAAAATATAAAACACAGAAAAAATTAACATCAATAGTTAATATTTTATCAAACTGCAAACAGAGTTACTAACTAGAAAACTGGACAGCCTATTTAGCTTGTGGTTAACAAAGTAAGTTTTAAAATAGCTTGCATTTCATTATTTCATTTAACTTTTATTTTTTGCAACACAGAGAGTCTTTCTTTCCTTTCATTTGGGAATAAAATCTCAGATTTCTCTCTGTCTCTTCCTCAGATGCAGCTCTTCTCCATGTTGATCCAAACAGACTGCAGCTCTTTCTTTACGAACCTGTGTCTTTTAATTGCGAGGGGCTTGATGGCTCCGCTGGATGGAGAGTGATGAGGAGGATCAGGGGAAAATTTAAAGCATGTCCCACTAACTGGGAAACATCGAATGGCTCCTCCTGCTCCATTGAAAGTGCTTATGCAGTGGACAGTGGAGAATACTGGTGTGAGAATGAAAAGGGAGCGATAAGCCACGCTGTCAACATCGCCATCACAGGTATGTTTATAGTAACTATGGTTTAATGCAAGCAGTACCACCACGTTATTATGGATATGACCTCAGTTCTGGACAGGACACACTGGCACTTTTTCTCATTCATTACCCATAAGCCCTCATCCAACCATAACCCTAACCAAGTGGGCTAATCTTGGCCAGAACTCTGGTGGGATTCCTAATAATGTACTCAAAATTTGAATACCACCGCCATTTTTAACACAAAAAAAGTAACACTCCAGGCTGAAAAATGCATGCCAAAACTATGAAAAATCTTTTTTGGTGCGTGAGGGCAGATATTCAAAAAAAAAAAAAAAAAAAAAAAGGAAAGGAAAGGAAAGGAAAAAGAAATACTGAAATGTACTGGCTCTCTTTCAGGTGACTTCAAGTTTTCAGGCTTTGTTAAAGGCTTTAAAAAGGGAGAGTGTTTAGTGAAAATGAGCTTCCCTGGCATCTAAAGTGCTCGAAGTGCTTCGTTTGGTCATCCTCATGCCTAAATTGTTAATTGCATGTGACAGGATTGTCAGTATAATATTTGTAAAACACATGTTGCTCAGTTGGCTCTGTGATCCTGGAGAGTCCTGTCCTCCCTGTGACGGAGGGAAGTGATGTCACTCTGCGCTGTAGGAACAAGACCACTCCCGCCAGCTTCAGAACTGAATTCTATAAAAATGGCGTCTTCATGAGGAGCAGCTTCACAGGAGAGACGACCATCCACAGCGTCTCCAAGTCTCATGAAGGTTTCTACAAGTGCAGCTTCTCTGACTCTGGAGAATCACCAGAGAGCTGGCTGGATGTCAGAGGTGACACATCACAATTTATGTTGACACGGTACTTTCCTTTTTCCATGACCATGTTTCATGCACTTGACTGAAAAATCTATATGAAATCTATATGAAATCAAGGAAATTGTTACATTCCATTGGCCTATTTTTTCTTTTTCTTTTTCCGAACAACATTTTCGACTCAACACTGGACTAAATGGCTTTCCAGATTTCTAGTGCAGAGAAAGGGGCTAAAAAAAAAAAAAAAAAAAAAAGTCATGTTCATGCCTGATCATGACCCGCCTCCTCAGCTAGCCTTGAGCTTGTCCTTAACTTTTGATGGCACCACACAAACTGCAACAAATATTAAAATACTGTAACAAACGGTAACAAATAACAGGATGTTTTAAGTGCTTTTCTTTACACCTGTATCTAACCTAACACAGTGTAAGTCAACCAATGGAAGGACGGCAAGAAAAAAATAAATATCAGCCATTTTAAATGAAGATATGATACATGTGCGAGCACCGTTTGTTGATTCTGAAATTTGCTTGAAGTAGATTTCACTTTTACTGCCTCCCTTTTACCGCTACACTTGTAATATTTTTATTTGACCTCCAACGCTCCAAAATTTTCAAAATGTTTCAAAGCATGAAGATACATGTCTCCTTGAATTAGAGCACGGTCTGCCATCTGTGCAACACTTCACAAGGATACTCATCCTTCCCCAAAGCTGCACGTTTCAGTGTTAATACACAACCATGTCTCACACCATATATATATGCTCTATGTTTTCCAGCCCTTCATAAAGAGGCTCATCCGTTCCCATGGACTGTTGTCACTGCTGTACCTGTGGCTCTGCTGTTGGTGGTCGGCCTGGTGGCACTGCTTTACTTTGGGAGACACAAAGGTACTGATTTTTTTTTTTAATTTATTTATTTTAATGTATACGATGAGGGTTACAAAGTTTGTGAGTTTGGTCTGTGGGATTAATCTTTTTTATTTTCATCACATAGCACTGGGAGAATTGATGCCGAGGACTTTTGCAGCTAATTCCTCTGCTAACTCCTGCTGAACCAACAACCTGTTAATGATCAATATTGGTCTTTTTTTCCTATCATGACCTCCAGTTGCGGTCTGCCGTTCCTTACAGACGCAAACCCTGGGATCAGAGTCGGGACAAGCCCATCGATCAGGTGAGCAGCACCAAACACACATCAGTGCACTGGTTCGCTGTTATTGAAATGATCTTATCCTTTCTACCTTCCTATGCTGCAACCATGCATGTATGAATCTGAACAAGCAATTTAGAATGGCGACAAAAGGTGTTTTAACCATTTTACAAATTTAAGGTTGTGATTCTTAGCATGTCAGTGTGGGAACAAAGATCATGTAAAAAAAAATTGTACATATTTCTGCTTTAGAGGACAGTGAAAGATGGACAGGGGGGAAGTGAGAGGACGTTGATATGAAGTAAAGAACCTGGGCTGTAATCAAACTCAACTTCCCCCGCTTCTAGTGTTAATTGATCTTTTGATTGATCCTTTCAAAATAAAATAATGCCACCACTGCACACAGGAATGACTCACAAAAATCCCGGTGTGATGTTGATGCCAGTAGTTGTGACGTGATCATAAACGATTGCTCATGTCAAAGTACTGATTTGACCAGAGGTAGCAAAGCTGTAAGCTCACCCAACTTCCGTTCAAGGAAAAAGAAAAAAAAACTACTAGCCATTAATGTTATTTGTTTTATGTCGGTATGCTCAATTGTCCATTAACTGGAACTGGAATTCATACAATAGTCCAAATGTAGTAATCCCACTGTGTATCACTCACATATACGCAAACCCGGATTACATGTGTACGTTAGGGTTAGGGTGGATTTGGACATGAGCACAACGGATGTCACAAACTTCATATGGTGAAGTTTCGTGGAATTTTGATTTAAAAAAAAAAATTAAAAAAAAAAAAACAGATTTATGGCAGAAGGAGTTTCAAACAAGATATTAAAGGTGTTTCCTGAAAGAAGCAGGACCGACAGACTGTGTGGCTACTTCCCAATCACCATCACTACTTTATTGATTATGTCATATTTTGCGCAGTGACTGATTTGACAAGTACACGTGTTTTAATGCGTTTTTGTTTTTGTTGCTTCCTTTTTCTTATTTTATTGTCATATTTATTGTATTTTCAGTGTCTGGAGGGGCTGCTGAAGCCAATCCACGCAAGGCGACATACGCTGCAGTCACAAAACACAGACAGAACAGAGGTACTTCATGTTAGTATTTCCACTTTACACTGATTTGTCTCTACGTCCTGTGGAGCAAAAGGCCACAGTGACTTATTTATTGCAGACCGGTAGAAGCACACATGGTTGGTATTTTGAGAGACACAAAATGCTGCACGTAGAACCTTTAATTAGACAACAAAGTTCAAGTTGAGCAGCTCGAGCTCAGAGTTATTTTGGACTGACAGTTGTGAGGTGTTTTCTCAGACTGTGATCATTTCAGCCTATCTGACACAAACCACACGAGAAAACCACAGCCAGAAAAAAGCCTGAGAGCCTCTCACCAAGCTTTGAAGCTGTGAGTTCGTGCAGTGCGCCTCATACAAGATGACGGTTGTATAGTTATTTGCAGCACTCTGTGTGTCGTGGTCACTCCTCAATTACCATCTGGGTGTGAAGTTTCTACTTTGCAAACATTTTGACATTCGCCGACATCGCACACATTAAAATATAGCACCAAAAAAAAAAAAAAAAAAAATTGAGACAAGGTCCGAACAATTTATTTGAACTCCTGGTGGCTTTGCTGGCTTAGTTTGGTTTCTATGGCCAATTGAAACGTGTGACTTTCACATAATTGCACCAAGATGTCCAAATGTCGTTGCTGTTCCAGGATAATTGTGATAGTGGAAGTGAGATTTCTGGTGCCCATGTCCTTTGAATACAATAATCCATTTATTATATCATCGCCAATGTTCATAATCCATATTCAAACTTATGTTCCAACAAGTTCACAGCAAAAATGGTTTGCTTTCTTCTCATTGGCCACACTTGTGAAAGCTGACAGGTGTTTTTCAAGTTTCCTGTGGCCTTTACCAGACACTACGTTGTGCTAAATGGGGAAAAATAACACCCTAACAGGAAATTAAACATATGTGGCTCCTGTGCACCAGCCCCTAACTGCGTGCTTAGCCATAAAAAGCAAAGCAAATCTATCAAAATCCAGTTTCCCAAAAAAACAGTTTATTAAAGCTTAACCTGTCCTAAATACATGATCTTAGCATCAGTCCTATACTTGTCTGCGGTGTATATAAAAGCATCCGGGATCCACATTTTTTTTCCTTCATTTGCTTCATCACTCAGTATAGAAATTCGATTATAATCGCATTTGTTTCCATAGCAGAACACGGAGCGTTCACCTTCTCAGAAAGAATGACCAACCCACTCTCAGCGAATGATGACGATTTCTACTCCGTTATCCATTAGGTGAGTCTTATATTGAACTTTTGCTCTACTTTAATGAAATCTCTGTCTTGTAAGATGATAGGAAGGTGGGAAAATCATCAAAGAAAAAAAAGGGGGTACCTTGTGATGGTGATGTACTGGGATGCATCAGTCTGGGGATTCCTGCCTGAAATTCACTTAAAATTATATACTACGAAAAAAAGAAAAAAAAAAAAAAAACTGAAAAAAAAATCTTGTTTTTCAAATCGATATCTTAGTGTGATTAGATTACAATAAGGTCATTTGTTTAAAAATTGAGCAAGTTCAGTTGTAACATCTAACCCCATATATTGTAGTTTTGTTAGAAGTTTTTAAGGCCAAATTGAGGTTCAAGTGGCTCGTTACCATTTAAAAAATGTTGCTGTGTAAGATCATTTCTCATGTTTTTGATGCCTGTTGTCTTGGTGTGTCCTGTGTGTGTGTTACAGGTCTTTGTAGGAAGAGACAGCCAGCTGACGGAGAGACTGATTTTGTGGCTTTTTGTGCACTTGTACGCATTAATTTTTTGAGGTTTTGGGTGAAGTATTGTAAATCTAAGGCACCATTTTTTACGCTTGGTATACAGTACAGGAATAATAACATCAGAAACTGGCCAGCATCAAACCTGCACAAGCATGCGGCGGAGATATTAAATTATTCAGCTATAATATTAAACAATCAAACATACCACATTTTGCACATAGAATAAATTGATTAAAATTAACATGTTAGAAACCTCAACATTGTCTATAAAACCATCTGCAAATCAACATTTGCATGTATTTGCTGAAAAAAAAAAATACTGAAAGTATCCAGATAAGTGATGTTTACAAACCAAATTATATTATGACCATTAGTTGCAATGTTGTATATATTCATAATAAAATACTGTGTCCATTAATGTAGATATTTTGTACATGCATAATTAAGATCCAAACAGGTTGTGTACATGAATAAGGACAATAAACACGGTGTACATTCAAAAGTGATGATCAAATGAAGTGGAACCGTTAAACTGCCTTCATCTCTTTTCTACCCCGTCCTCTTCAGGATGCAGTTTGCATGAGTGGTGGTGGTGCATGTTTTTAAATAGTCTCTGTGTGGTTAATAAAAAGCTAAAGCTCACCGTGAAATGGAAGTAACACGGTTGTATTACGTGCTGGTGAAACCACTCAGGTCATTCTGTGGGTAGAAGCTGAAGCATCTTGTTTCATGACCTTTTCATAACCTTTTTTTTTTTTTTTTTTTAAATAATAGCCAATGTAATAACCAAAATAGCGATCCTGGCCTTGGAAGACAGGGCAAGCTGACGCATCTACTGCAGCTTATCTACTGGAATGGCAGATAAGGGAGTGAGGTGCTGCTCGCCACTGTCATATATTGAAAAATATTATTCTTCTATCTAATTATTGACTTTCAGTCTGTGGACAATTCATTTCTAGCACTGTTCACAATTTATGAAGGAAGCCTGTTTGTTTTATAATGTTCCCAGGGAGTGTGATGAGGCCTACTTTCAGTATTAACCTGTGAGCAAGCTGCCCATTCTGTTGACATTTTGGGAATGAAGCCTCATTTTGTTGTAACAAAAGTCCCCACCCCCACCCCACTAAAGTAACCCTAAAACAAAAGGGAAGAGAACCTCCGTGGGAGTCCGAAAGAACGGATCGTAGTCACCGCCCTTAACATTTTACAGTTTTGCTCAGTTGCTAAAACACTAAACTCCATACCCTGAACCAATTTCTCAGAGGCCTAAACTCATTTTTCCAGTCAAAAATTCTTTTGGCTAAACCTTAAACACTGTTCAGGTACTTGGACAGATTTTGCAAAACTCATCTGCTCTTTTTTGCTAAACCCTTAACACATTCTCAGTTACTCAACACATTTCACACTGCCATACACTCGTGTTGCAAAACTGTGAACACTGACAGCTAAATGTGAACACAACTCCAACACAGCTGTCACGTTTTACACACAACAACTCAAAACTGAACACACACTTTTCTAATGATATGATCAGACCAGTTGGGCAGGATAAAAGTTGGTTCAGAGTGCTCAGGTGGCACGTGCATCCATCTACAGGACAGAAACATATAGAGAGGCAGAGGAGGAAGAGTACGTATGAGAGGTGGTGGACGAGGAGGAAGGGGACGAGGAATAGGCCAAGGAACACCAAGAACTATCGTCACTGATGAAATTTGGGCAACTATTGTACACCATGTCCCTGTTCATGGGATGACTATGAGGGAAGCAGGACAAAGAGTCCAACCAAGTTTGAGTAAATATTGTCTGTGAGATGGATGAAGTCCTCTGGCCGGACCCCCAACAAAGACACGGTGTTGGAGAATGAATCTCAGTGACTTTGTGCAGAAATGTGCTTTTCATTTAGTTTTATTTTTTGTTATGAAAGTGCTGAATTTAGTCTAGATATTGCTTTGAATACTATATTATTTTGCTAAACTCATTTACAATAAACATTAACAACATGCCCTGGATGCTGTGTCCTAAATTATTTGATGTAGTGTCTGACGAATGCTCTGTGGTGACTATATTTTTACTTGCTGTGTGTATGATCTGAACACAGTGTTTGGTTTTGAACACAGGGCAACTGGTTTTGAGATGATAGTTTGATTTTGATAGAAAAGTTTGGGGTTTTGTGAATGTAGTTTGAGTTTTTGAATTTGTGTTTAAGGTTTTGAAAAAATGGGTGGAGGTTTCAAGAAATGTGTTTTAGCAATTGGGAAAAACTAACTTTTTTCAACCGTCAGCCATAAAAAGGTTTTACAGGTAGGAATGAAAACCCAGTGAGACAAAACTTTCCTACTGCCGCCCTATAATTTTGGAGACAGATTTTAAGGTCGA
This sequence comes from Myripristis murdjan, assembly GCF_902150065.1. NCBI lineage: Eukaryota > Metazoa > Chordata > Actinopteri > Holocentriformes > Holocentridae > Myripristis > Myripristis murdjan. The sequence continues at coordinate 5,597,376 of NC_043997.1, forward strand.
TTTACAAATGGGGTGACGATCATAGGGATCTGTATAACAGCTGAACAGTCAAGTACAGACAGAAGTTAAGAGTTACTAGCACTTCACTTCCAGACATCTTCAGCATGCCTGTCCCTGACCTACACCATGTACAAGTACATGTACAACAATGGCATGAAATCAGTACCTCACATTACTACAACCAGTCAATCCAGTTGCAACAAAAGAAAACATGAATAAAATAATAAGATGTAAAAATAATTATCCAGTGATCAAAACAAAGATTAGATTAAACTTAAAATCACAGCAAAAGGAAACAAGCAGTCAGCAGCTCCATATTTCAGGTTTTTCATTTTCAAGTTTTATTAGTGAAAATATATCATTTACAGCAGGCAGGCGGTAGAAAAAGAGGAATGTGATCATGTTCTGTGGGGAAAAACCTGGAGAAAAAAACAAACGTGGAAATTAAAGTCACACGCCTCATATTGCTCTGCATAGTCGTAACAGTTTACTTTCTGCTAATTAGTCCCGACACTGACACACAAACACAGGAGAGCTGAAGTGGAGGCGCCTCGCTTCCCCCCCAAAGTTTCTGCTAACGCCCGGGAAGAGAGCTGGGCAAAACATGGAGATGTCCATTGTTGAGAGAAAAAAACAACACGCCATGTGGGAAATTTGACAAATGTTGAGTTGTCCATTATTAGAGTCAAGTGTGTAACCACTGAACTACATCGACGTTTCGAACAGAATTCCTTCAATGAATAAGAAATTCTGAGATCCTGCCCAGGACATTAACCGACATGGGAACAGAAACTTGAATTTGTTGGTTGCATCTCCAACCACAACAGTCCTGATTGACAAGGGTTGGACTTTCCTCGTCCTGGGCGATGATGGGACTCTCAGCAGCTTCAGTTCTGCTGTTCTATTTGTAAAACCTTTGTTAGTTTCTCTCCTGTGTGGGCTCTCATGTGCTTGTGTAAAACACGCTTATCTAAACAGCCTTTGTGACATTCTGAGCAGCTAAAGGTTTCTCTCCTGTGTGGCCTTTCATGTGTAGTCTTAAGCAACTCCTAGCTGCATAACTTTTGCCACAAACTGAGCAGCTGAATGGTCTCTCTCCTGTGTGGCCTCTCATGTGTACTTCAAAGCAACCCTTATCTGCATAACCTTTGCCACAAACTGAGCAGCTGAATGGTTTCTCTCCTGTGTGGATTCGCATGTGTGCGTTTAAGGAACTCTTGTCTGCAAAACTTTTGCCACAAAGTGAGCAGCTGAATGGTTTCTCTCCTGTGTGGATTCGCATGTGTCTGTTTAAGTAATTTTTAAATGCAAAACTGGTACCACAAACTGAGCAGCTATGTGGTTTCTCTCCTGTGTGGACTTTCATGTGATGGTTTAAGAAGGTTTTAACTCGAAAGGTTTTACCACATTCTGAGCAGCTGAATGGTTTCTCTCCTGTGTGGATGGTCATGTGCATGTTTAAGTCCCTTTTCGTTGTAAAACTTTTGTCACAATTTGAGCAGCAAAATGGTTTCTCGTTTGAGTGGATCCTCATGTGTACGTTTAAGAAACTCTGATTTGCAAAACTTTTGCCACAAACTGAGCAGCTAAATGGTTTCTCTCCTGTGTGGTGTGCCATGTGTATGCTTAAGTAATTTTTATATGCAAAACTTTTACCACAAACTGGGCAGCTACATGTTTTCTCTCCTGTGTGGACTCTCATGTGTTGGTTTAAGGAGCTTATGATTCGAAAAGTTTTACCACAAAATGGGCAGCTGAATGGTTTCTCTCCTGTGTGGACTTTCATGTGTCGGTTTAAGAACCTTTTAATTCGAAAAGTTTTACCACAAACTGAGCAGCTGAATGGTTTCTCTCCTGTGTGGACTTTCATGTGTTTCTTCAAGTACCTTTTCTGTGAAAAACGTATGTCACATTCTGAGCAGCTAAATGGTTTCTCCCCTGTGTGGATTGTAATGTGTGTTTTTAAGTTCCTTTTCTGTGAAAAACTTTTGCCACAAAATGAGCAGCTGAATGGTTTCTCTCTAATGTCAGATCTGCCAAGGCTGACAAGGACTTCACTCACTGAGGATGAACCTGATTGAGCTTCTCCAGCCTCCTCCATGTCATCTTCACTGTCATCAGTCTCAGAGTCAGAGGAGTGTGAGGAGAGGAGCTGGCCATTACTAGCTGGATGGAAATCAGCAGCTGGATCTACGTTTCCGGCCGGTTCCTCTCCAGCAGCTTCTGTTTCCATCTTTACAGTGGAGCTGCTGGCCGGAGGCTCTGCCTCTCTGCTCTCCTCAGTTTGGCTTTGATGAAGCTGTGAGGGCCCAGCTTCCTCTTCATCTTCACTCTTCACAGTGACAGTGGTGAATGGGACCTTGATATCTTGAAGCTGTTCTGCCTCCTGACTGGCCCAGAGCTCCTGCTGCTCCTCTTTAACGTGTGGCGGCTCTGGCTGCTCCTGGTCCACACTGGGGCTCCACTCCTGCTTCTCTTCTTTACACACCAGTAGCTGCTTGGGCAACACTGAAACACACACACATGCACACAATAAGAGAACCGTAACTGGAAGGTGTACACCCAATGCAAAACTGAGTTGTTGGATGTTTTTAGGGGCTACGATACAATACAAGATACTATGTGCATCCAAGACTCTGTGAGCTGCTGAACTTGTTCTGAAAATTTACAAACCAAGAGGCAGCTTGGAAATAGTCCTATGGTTTATGGGCACACATGGATCTAGAGATGCTTTTTTTTTTTTTTTTTTTTTCATTTTATGATAGAAATCAGGCAGCGACCAACAGACCCCTAGACGCATTAAAGCAAACACATCTTTTTTTTTTTTTTTTACCGTTAATGTCGGCAAAGGCAAAAAACGCACAAACTTAGAGAACCAACAGTAAATTGTAAACAAAGTAGGTAGTTTAAAATTAAATGCTGTTAAATCTGCTATAAATAGAAAAATAGATTCACTTTTTTTTTTTTAATTCAACAGTTTTACCTCTAATTGAATCCTGCAGCAGCAAAACTTTAAAGTCAACTTTAAGTCATGATGCAGGATTAACTGTAAACTGACACTTGAGGAGAGTTAACTTTTTTTTTTAATGGCTTCCTTTCTGGATTCGTTTGGTGGATTCAACTGAGTTTCATTATGCTGTTGCATTTGACCAAAAGAGTTTGATCTCGTTTTGCTGCACTCATTTCGCCAAGAGAGAAGAAAATAGAGCTTCTCTGTGGAGCCATCATGGCAAGGAGAACTAAGTACTTCTTAGCCAGCTAAAATCTGTGTTAAGGATCACAGAGGAACCTAAAGTTCAGGTTTTTCTTTTATATTTCACGTTAATGTTTGTGTAGTATTATTATTATTATTTAAATATCAGCTTGTGTAGACTGTCTTCTGAAAAAAAAAAAAAAATCAGTTGCGGTTCCTGAGTGCGGTTCCAGTCAGATGCAGGTTGCGCGTCTTCCGTCTTCCTCAAGTAGCTACTTTTTTTTTTTCTTTCTCCCTTTCCGCACTTTTTCTCTTTTCTCTGCCGGATTTGGGAAATTCAAGTATTAACTAAGATGCCGTGTTCGCTATCTGGCGATGCATCAGCAGAGCCGCCATATTGGTAGGGGCAACAGAGTGGGAGCGCCCAGGGAGTGAGACAGCAGACCGCAGAGAAAATGCCAGCTTCATGTGCTGCTTTTGGATGCTCTCACAGGCGAACAGTAGAAAATCGACAAGGTGGGACAACCTTTCACAGGTATAAGTGGCAGTTTCATTGTATTGAACTGTTTAGAGTTATTGATCGTAAAATGTTGCTTCAAACTGTCGTGAAAATGAGCTGACACTGTGGTGCTGATCTAACGCTAGTAACCCCACATCACCAGCCTCTTACTCCAGGTTAGCTAGCTTATTGAATATCTGACTAGAGTTAAAGTTAAACGATATTTTGACATCTTTTTGTATAATTTATTTTTTTGATACTTTATTTTTTCAATGATTGTTGACATATCTCCAGCTTAACTGCTTCCACACTTAAATTTCATGTCACAAAACATTTTTTTTTTTAAATAAAGGGCACAAAAAAACAATACAAAACAGAAAAACAAAACAAAATTGCTCACACTCCAATACAAAAAAGGGGGGCCACAAAAGCCACAAAAGCCACAAAAGATCGATGTGGCAAATTAATTGCATGCATGTATATCCATATGTATGTATATCCACTGAAATACACACAGTAGGTCTACCCATACATATACACAGTATAAAATACATAGCACTTGCAGGGAGTGTCAATAGCGTAATAATCTCTTTGAAAATGAAAACAATAATATCGACCTTCTGATTCCTTTTGATGATGTGGTTATTAATTTACGGTCATCTAAAATCCACCTTTTCTCAAACACATCTTCCATATTCCATATTTTGTGAGTTATTTTTTCCATAAGTTCAACCTTATTCTTCTTTTTGTATAATTTAGTTAATAAAAATGTGTTTACGTTAGCTACGTCTAGAAAGCTATGTTTATGCTGCTAACTTTGCCTTAATGCACTAGCTGCATCATTCAGCTACCGTTAATGTTACGGCTTGCTGATGGCTTTGTTTTTTGTCAATGGTTCCCGAAAGATCCTGAAGCTAGGAAAGCTTGGGCCATAGCTGCCAGGAGGACGGATTTTAAGCCCACCGAGACCACGGTTCTCTGTAGCTGTCATTTCGAGGCAGAGGACTTTGACTGAATATATATTTATATAACATATTTTTATAAGAGTAGTAGTATAAGCACGGAAGTCAGCATAATTATTTAATGTAAGCGATTATAAGAGGGGTGAAAGTATATAAGTTTTACTTCTCACTCCTTTTCGGATATGTTTAGATTCTTTTGTTTTGTTCTTGTTTTTTTGTTTTCTTTTTTGCTATTTGCATCTGTTATTCATTTTGTATGTCTTTCTCTATGATTTAAATTGCAGAATTGTTTGTTTTTATGGACATATTCGAAATAAACATGACTAAACTAAACTAAACAGAACTGGGCAAACTGTGCGTCTCAAGGACTGTGTCATCTCTTCAGTTTTCCCGGGTATCCGAACTTTCTGTTACAGATTTTCCTACAGGAGTTGACTTTAAATTTTTTATGTTACTTTTTTATGTTATTAAACACATTTATAAACACATTTGTGAAGAAAAGTTTTGGTAAGGAATTTATTACTAGATTTTCATACGACATTTTTATTGTGTTGCTTGTGTTATTTTATTATGCTGTTACTGTGTGGCATTGTGTGTTATGTAGTATTATTTTAATCATTCTCGACTTAATATTTTGCATTTTATATTGATTTCTTGTGGATGCACCTATGTACCCAGGTCTCCTGAAAATAAGATTTTGATCTCAATGGGACTTACCTGATTAAATAAAGGTTGAATGAATGTGTATATTATAATTAGTTTTGTATTCCATGTCTGAATTAATGAAGATGAAAATGATGTTCCGTGTAGGCCTAGCCAAGAGTGCTGAAAAATAAATGATCCCTACAGGTGACGATGTGGACAAGCTTAAGTGTGGTGTGGAAAGGGAACAACAAACTTAGATCTTTCGCATGTTGTGAAGATGGAAAAAATAGGATTTATCATGTGTCTTGGGTGTGTACGGATGAACTGACTGGGTGTTCTCTTAACTGGAGTCTGGGGGAAAAAATAGTTTTGTCCTATTTGTTATTGAATTGATTTTATTATTATTAATAGAATAACAAGCAACCAGGCAGCTTTATAGGCTAACAATACAATGGACAGAGAAATCTATATATTTGGAGACGCTCGAGTTGAAATTCTTAATGTTCTTTTACATTTGATGTTCCCTATTTATTAGACAGTAGCCTGCATATCCCTGAGAGGTAAGCTGTGGCTATTCAGAGGGTGTTTTGATATTTAGAGCTGATTAGACCCACCATCAGTATCTGAATTTAATTCCAATAAGTTTATAACAAGCCAAATTTCATGAAAATCGGATCAGGATTAAGCAAGTGATAGTCGATTTAGTCAGAATCTGGGGTTACAACGTTTAGAACGTTAGCTTCTGCCCTGCACAATATGGCGGACCAACAGACGCATAGTGGAGATGTGCGGCAATAGCGAACGCGGCATCTCCGTTTCTATATCTATGGTATTTTCAACGTACTCGGGCTGTTGGAGCGGGTGTTAATCAAAACAAACCAAGCACCTCTTGATCTCGTCACAGGTTGCTGGCCTCTGATTGGCCTGGCCTGTCTCTCTGACTTGAAAAAAAAAAAAAGCAGCACCTCACGCGATATGAAATGTGTGACATCATCACACTTTTTGAACGGCTTTTTAGAACAAATAGGTGAACTTAAAAAAAATCCAATATATAAAGATTATAGAGAATATTAGAAGTTAGACGAGAGTGCCACTTCTCCCTATATTAGAGATTCTCTAATATAGGGAGAAGTGGCACTCTCGTCTAACTTCCGGTTCTCGGAAACACGTCTCTGTCCATGTGAGGGCGCTTGGGAGTCTATGGGGCTACACCCCTAAAAATCCACTTTTCTCTGGAAATAATTTTTTGTCAAGTAATTTGAATACTGTTTTCAAAAGGGGGGGGCTAAAAAAATACACTCAGCTGAATATTGGATTTTTTAAGTTCACCTATCTGTTCTAAAAAGCCGTTCAAAAACTGCGACGACGTCACACATTTCATATCGCGAGAGATGCTGCTTTACGGCAATCTCCAGAGCCCATCTCCGGAGAGCAGACGGAGACACTCGAGACACTTTGGCCAGAGCCCGTCTGCGCTATATTAGACATTCTCTGTATACACAATTATTAACTTTGATAGGAAAGTCCTCCTTAAGAGTGGTGTTTCCAGATTCTCTAAGTCTTCAGGTGGCATCAAGTGGGATCCCTGGTCGTAAACAGCCGCAAGTCTGTCACTGACCAATCAGCATTCATTTGCAAATTCTAGCGTGTTATGGCCAACAACAGCCCAACCTGTAGGAAATCAAAAGGATAAAAGTTCACGCTAATTTCACTTTTAACCTATAATCCATACTGAACTTTCAGAAAGTACAACAGTATTTGCGATTTTTCAACCATAAACAGGTGTAAGAGACTAATTTAGCCTTCTAGCTCCATAGAGCCCCATTCATTCTGCACTCGCCCGCGATCATCCCCAGTGGAATTACGGTGGAACTGCAACCAAGTTCGATACAATGGGGGTTAATGGAGAGTGGCAAAGCTCGTCGTAGACGGGCTCTGGAGATTCTCTGGCGAGGCCTGCTGGAGCGGACCGGCCTGACAGCTGATTGGCCTGGCCGGCGACCTCTCTAAACAAAAAAAAAAAACACAAAAAAAAACGGGCAGGCCACCAGGCCAGTGACAGGCCGGCGCTTCGGGAAATCTCCCGGTTCTCCCGATGTACAGTCCGGGCCTGCTTGCAACTGGAAAACAGCGTTAGCAGCTATGCTAACTGTTAGCTGCTAGCCTAGCTCGACCTGTAGGATTATTCCAGATTATATCCAGCTGCGCCTCAAACTTTGGTGGGAAAAAAAGTCCTGTTAAGTGGACAAACCTGTCGGGAACAGCCGGGCTCCGGGGTGTAAAAGCGCGTCCAGCAGCTTCCTCTGTCGCTCGTTGTCCTCTTTCAAACGGGAGATCTGCTTCTTGTACTCCGCCAGCGTTCCGTCCATCAACTCCGAGATCCGAGCGGCAGCCGCATCCTGACGCCGCCGGACCAGCGAGCTCAGCTCCTGCAGCTCCGACATCCTGCTGCACCGAGCTGCTCCTCAGCCGGCAGGAGTCTGGACAACAAGCAGCATGTGGAGGAAGAGGAAAGAGGAAGAGGAAGAAAGAGAGAGTCACGTGAGCAAAAGTTCAAAATGCGTCACGTGATTCATGCAAACTCTCTCTCTCTCTCTCTCTCTCTCTCTCTCTCTCTCTCTCTCTCTCTCTCTCTCAAGCTGCTTGCCAAGGTCACTTTAAGTTGCAGGTAATTAAAGCAATGAACTCAAATCAGTTTTTGGTCCTGTATTGTTTGGCATCCGGCTGTGCAAAGTAGCTGTGTGAATGTCTATGCCAAGCTGATATGAATTATATTTACTTTTTATTTTATGCCCAGGCAAATATAACAGCTAAGGACTCTGCCATGTAACTCTGATTAAGGCTTTTTGCTGTTTTTTGTTTTTTTGTCTGCATCCTTTGTCTCTGCTTTGTCTACGCGCACATATAGACTTTTTTTTTTTTTTTTTTTTTTTACACCTTTGTGCTTTCGGCTATACGGGTCCTCCATGACATAATTGTTATGGAATGGAAGGAGGTTTATTGAAGAAAAGTCGAGAGAGAGAGAGAGAGAGAGAGAGAGAGAGAGAGAGAGAGAGAGAGAGAGAGAGAGAGAGATGCAGCCCGGGATGATTTATGTTGAAAAGGATCACGGTCTTGGAGGGGTGGCACCACAGTCAGTTCTCCTTAGGGATGGGCGATACCACTCTTTAAAAATTCGATACGATACCGATACTTTTTCTTGCATTTTCATCGATACCGATACTGATAATTTGTTACTGGCAATTTTTTTCATTCAAAATATTATTACATTTAAGACAAATTACATGACAAATACAGACCATTTATGCCATATTTATTATGTTCAATACATAATATAACTAAAATTAAAATAAATAACATAAATATGAATTAAATAAGTTAAATATGAACAAAAATTTGCACATTTTCACTTTTCTTGTCAAAAAAAGGAAAAATAGACCAATCTGCCATTATTTTCTGTGTGTTCCTCCGGCTCCCGGAGCCACTCTTGCTGACTGTGCTATCGGGCCATCACGTGACACGGGCCAGCTCAGGGGTGTCTGGGCACATAGCAAGTGAAGTAAGCTATCTAAAACAGCTAAAAGTTATGCATGCACCCCCAATTCTTATTTGTTAGTATCAATATTTGTTTAAGGAAATTGATGCCAAATGAGTAGCATGTGAGTATCGATATATCGATACCACAGGATCGATACGCCCATCCCTAGTTCTCCTGGCTCTCCCACATACTAACATGTTTGTTTTTAAAGCTCTCAATGGCCTAGCCCCCCAGTACTTGACTGAGCGCCTCCGTATCCACTCCCCTGCCAGAACATTGAGATCTTCTAATCAGCTGCTACTGGTCACCTCCAAAATGAGGCTAAAAACCAAAGGTGACCGAGCCTTTGTGGCGGGGGCCCCTAGGCTCTGGAACAAGCTGCCCTGGCACAACCGCTCCGCGGGATCGATTGAGGTTTTTAAATCCTCCCTAAAGACACACCTCTTCTCCCTGGCTTTTAATCGAGTTTAAGTGGACTTTTGGTTTTTAATTTTAATTTAATTTAATTTAATTTTAATTTCTAAAATAATTTCTATTCTATTCTTTTTTATAGCACTGTGTTTATGTATTTTACTATTTATTTTATTTATTGTAATCCGTACTGCTTTTAATCTGTACAGCACTTTGGTCAACCCCAGTTGTTTTAAATGTGCTCTATAAATAAAGTTTGAGTTGAGTAGAGTTGAGTAAGAACTTTAAAGGTCTCTGAGGGACACTGAACATAGACTTGGACTTAAATAATGGAGACAGTCTGGAGACAGTGAGTCTTTGTAATAGCCAAAATAGCGATCCTGGCCTTGGAAGACAGGGCAAGCTGATGCATCTGCTACAGCTTATCTACTGGAATGGCAGATAAGGGAGTGAGGTAATGCCCGCCACTGTCATATATTGAAAAATATTGTTCTTCTATCTAATTATTGACTTTCAGTCTGTGGACAATTAATTTCTATCACTGTTCACATTTTGTAAAAGAAGCCTGTTTGTTTTATAATCTATCTACTTTCAGTATTAACCTGTGAGCAAGCTGCCCATTCTGTTCACATTTTGGGAATGAAGCCTCATTTTGTTGTAACAAAAGCCCCCACTCCCACCCCCCTAAAGTAACCCTAAAACAAAAGGGAAGAGAACCTCCGTGGGAGACCAAAAGAACGGATCGTAGTCACTGCCCTTAACATTTAGGGCTTTTCTCAACCGTCAGCCGTAAAAAGTTTTACAGGTAGGAATGAAAACCCAGTGGGACAAAACTTTCCTACTGCCCCCGTATAATTCTGGAGACAGATTTTAAGGTCGATTTACAAATGGGATGGCGATCATAGGGATCTGTATAACAGCTGAACAGTCAAGTACAGACAGAAGTTAAGAGTTACTAGCACTTCAGAGTGGAGCCCCAATGTGGACCAGGAGCAGCCAGAGCCGCCACACGTTAAAGAGGAGCAGCAGGAGCTCTGGGCCAGTCAGGAGGCAGAGCAGCTACAAGATATCAACGTCCCATTCACCGTTGTCACTGTGAAGATGAAGAGGAAGCTGGACCCTCACAGCTTCATCCAAGCCAAACTGAGGAGAGCAGAGAGGCAGAGCCTCCGGCCAGCAGCTCCACTGTAAAGATGGAAACAGAAGCTGCTGGAGAGGAACTGGCCAGCTGCTTAGTTTGTCATAAAAGTTTTAGATATAAAACTTACTTAAAAGTACACGAGAGTCCACACAGGAGAGAAACCATTTAGCTGCTCAGAATGTGACAAAACCTTTTCAGATAAGTGTGTCTTACACAGGCACATGAGAGTCCACACAGGAGAGAAACCGTTCAGCTGCAGTGTGTGTGGGAGAAGTTACAGCCAGTGTGGACATCTTAAAAGGCACAAGTGTGATGGTAAGAGCCCACAGAGCTGGAGCCGCAGAGCTGCTCCTTCAGCTGGACTGTTCAACAATTTAATAAATGCAGCAATATGTTTTCTTTTTGCTTCAGTGTATGCTGTATTTACAGTATGCTAGTATTAAAATATATATATCAAACTTTATAAGCTGTGTTATCAAATATGTTCTGTTGGTGAAATGGCTCTTTTGATAGTAAAGGTCACATACCTCAGGTTTAGTCTCTTGTGAGATCATCCATTTTTCTAAGCCTTTGTTGTTTGGTGTACCCAGACGTTTTGGTCAGGACTTCTATTACAGTAAAAAAATGTGCATTTACTCTGCTCTGCCTGCCTCTCTTGCATTTGGATCCTAGTATTTCCTGACTCCTTCCAGCTCTGGTGCTCTCATGATTAGAAATCTATGATATTATATTAACAAAACACCATAAAAATCCCATTCATGTATGAGTGAAGCCTAGTTCTAATACATACACTAATAAACAGATTATTGACAAGGCAGAGAAATAAAGATTGTCATATGTAAGTTAGGTGATTTAGAAATTTGAAGTGTTTGCTAACCACATCATATCTACAGTGCACTTACTCACAGGGTGTGGAAAGTGTCTATAAATCCATGGCAAAACCCTCTGCAGAAAAACTCCAGCTTCCCTGCAACTCGCTGAGTGGTCATTCAGCCCACACATAACCACGACTGAAGCCAGCTACGTTGTTCTTAATGCTAATATTTTCTATAATATATTTAGAAGCTAGACCCATACATGTCCGGATAGAATAGCATTTTGAGAAGGATCAAAAGATACAGGGACTTTTGCAGAAATGTTACACAAATAGGTACAATGTCAAAAATCCGGTAACTGGACTGGGCTGTTGGTTTGCAGAGAATTTAAATGTCCCAAGTTGTAAATATCACATCAAGAGGTCTCTCACCCCCACCAGAGAAAAAAAAAAAAAAAATCAGTATATGCAGTCCCAGAAAGCAAAAATGCATTGAATCAACATTGAGATATGGTCATGGCTTAAGATTGAATCAACGTTGATGTCAGACGTTGAAAATAACATTGAAAGCGCTCGTTATGATCAACATTGAAATAATGTTGAATTTTCAATCAGTCTCAACATTGATTCAATATTTATTCAACTACATTATGTTCAACACTGAAATAATGTAGAATTGTCAATCAATCCGAACATTGAATCAATATTGATTCCTCTATAAATGCATTGAAATTACATTGATTCTACATTGCAACAATGTTATTATTAAAGGACCATTACATCACTTTTCAACCTTCATCTGTAGGTTTTAAATACGCCTCATTCAAGCCCAAAATAATCACTTCATTCATTCATCTTCTAAACCGCTTATCCTCACTAGGGTCGCGGGATGGGGTGGGGGGGTGCTGGAGCCAATCCCAGCGCTCATAGGGCGAAGGCAAGGAAACACCCTGGACAGGTCACCAGTCCATCGCAGGGCAGACAGACAAACACTGACATTCACACCTAGGGGCAATTCAGCTTCTCCAATTCACCTAACCTGCATGTCTTTGGACGGTGGGAGGAAACTGGAGTGCACGGAGGAAACCCACGCAGACACGGGGAGAATATGCAAACTCCACACAGAAAGGACCTTAGGTGGGAATGGAACCCAGGACCTTCTCACTGTGAGGCGACAGTGCTAACCACTGCACCACCGTGCCGCCCCACTTTACTCTTTTGGGTCTCCTGCAGTCTCAGGAGAGAGCAGGTCTCGCGAGCTTCCCACGGCACGCCTACCCCTGCGGGGGTGGGGGGCGGGGGCACAGATGCACAGCATACCATACATTGAAACCATGGCTATTTAATGTTGACATTTCAACATTGAAAAACCAGCATCTATACAATGCTGATTCAACGACATTTTTTCAAATGTTGAAATGGTAGCTGTAATTAAACATTGAATCAGCATAGATTTATCAACCTCAACCAAAAATAACCAATTTGACCAAAATTCAACGTTGAATCACTGTATTTTGCTATCTGGGGTTACACTGAAACACGTCTGGAGAAATTACTTCAGGACAGATTCAGTGAAGATTTTATTAACATATATACACAAACACAGTATATGGACAAAAGTATTGGTCCACCTCTACCTTCCACCTCCAGGAGCTTCTCTGACCTCTCATTCTAAATCCAGAGGAATTAATCCAGAAGAGCAATTGTGAGGTCAGACAGAAATGCTGAATTCCTGCCCGGGACATTAACTGACATGTAAGAGAAAATCAAACCGAAATGGGAACACAAACTTGACTTTGAGCCAAACATCAGAAACAAGAATTTCTCTCTTACATGAGGCTGCAGTAACACAAGATGTGTGTGAGCAGTGTTCAGACGTGGCTGCATCTCCAACCACAACATTGACTGACGAGGGTTTGACTTTCCCCGTCCTGGGCGATGGACTCTCAGCAAGTTCTCTGCTTTATTGTCCTGTTGAACAGTCCAGCTGAAGCGGCAGCTCTGCCACTTCAGCTCTTCGACTCTGACCATCACACTTATGCCTTTTAAAATGTCCAGAGTGGCGGTAACTTCTCCCACACACACTGCAGCTGAACGGTCTCTCTCCTGTGTGGACTCTCATGTGCCTGTGTAAGACATGCTTATCTGAAAAGCTTTTGTCACATTCTGAGCAGCTAAATGTTTTCTCTCCTGTGTGGACTCTCGTGTGTACTTTTATAGAGGCTTCATATCTAAAACTTTTATGACAAACTGAGCAGCTGAACGGTCTCTCTCCTGTGTGGACTCTCATGTGCTTGTGTAAGACATGCTTATCTGAAAAACTTTTATCACATTCTGAGCAGCTAAATGTTTTCTCTCCTGTGTGGACTCTCATGTGTACTTTTACGGTAGCTTTATCTCTAAAACTTTTATGACAAACTGAGCAGCTAAATGGTTTCTCTCCTGTGTGGACTTTCATGTGTCTGTTAAAGGTATTTTGACGTGAAAAACTTTTATCACATTCTGAGCAGCTAAACGGTTTCTCTCCTGTGTGGCCTCTCATGTGTACTTTTAAGTTAGTTTTATCCCTAAAACCTTTCTGGCAAACTGAGCAGCTATATGTTTTCTCTCCTGTGTGGACTCCCATGTGTTGGTTTAAGAAGCTTTTAACTCGAAAAGTTTTGCCACATACTGAGCAGATGAATGGTTTGTCTCCTGTGTGGACTCCCATGTGTTGGTTTAAGAAGCTTTTAACTCGAAAAGTTTTGCCACAAACTGAGCAGATGAATGGTTTCTCTCCTGTGTGGACTGTACTGTGTCTATTTAAGAACCTCTTCTGTGAAAAACTTTTGCCACAAAATGAGCAGCTGAATGGTTTTTCTTTGCTGTGCATCATCATGTCCATATCTAAGTTCCGTCTTTGTTTAAAGCTTGAACCACCAGCAAAGCACTTCCACTGTTTCACTCTTGTGTTTTTGTTCACCGTGTCCTCCATGTCATCTTCACTGTCATCAGTCTCAGAGTCAGACGAGTGTGAGGAGAGGAGCTGGCTATTACTAGCTGGTTGGAGATCAGCAGCTGGATCTACGTTCTTGGCCGGTTCCTCTCCAGCAGCTTCTGTTTCCATCTTTACAGTGGAGCTGCTGGCCGGAGGCTCTGCCTCTCTGCTCTCCTCAGTTTGGCTTTGATGAAGTTGTGCGGGCCCAGCTTCCTCTTCATCTTCACTCTTCACAGTGACAACGGTGAATGGGACCTTGACATCTTGAAGCTGCTCTGCCGCCTGACTGACCCAGAGCTCCTGCTGCTCCTCTTTAACGTGTGGCGGCTCTGGCTGCTCCTGGTCCACACTGGGGCTCCACTCCTGCTTCTCTTCTTTACACACCAGCAGCTGCTTGGGCAACACTGAAAAACACACACACACACACACACACACACACACACACACACACACACACTAAGAGAACCGTAATTCGAAGGTGTAAAACCAATGTAAAACTGATTTGTTGGACCTTTTTAGGGGCTACGATACAACACAAGATACTATGTGCATGAAAGACGCTGTGAGCTGCTGAACTTTTTTGGAAATTTTACAAACAAAGAGGCAGCTTGGAAATAGCCCTGTGGTTTATGGGCACACATGGATCTAGAGATTTTTTTTTTTTTTTTTTTTTTTTTTTCATTTTATGATAGAAATCAGGCAACAACCAACAGACCCCAAGACACATTTAAGAAAACAGACTATTTTAAACACTATTTTTTACCGTTAACATCGGTAAAGGCAAAAGGCACACAAAGTGAGAGGACCAATAGTAAATTGTAAACAAAATTAGGTAGTTTACAATTAAATGCTGTTAAATCTGGTTTAAATAGAAAAATAGATTCGCTTTTTTTTAAATCAACAGTTTAACCTCTAATTGAATCCTGTAGCAGCAAAACTTTAAAGTCAACTTTAAGTCATGATGCAGAATTAACTGTAAACTGAAACTTGAGGAGAGTTAACTTTTTTAATGGCTTCCTTTTAGAATTCTTTGAGGGGTGAAAACAAAGTTCATTCTTTGTGAAAAGTTCAGGAACAGACTCAATGCAACTGAGTTTCATTATGCTGTTGCATTTGACGAAAAGACTTTGATCTTCTATCGTTTCTTCATTTTGCCAAAAGAGAAGGAAGTAGAGCTTCTCTGTGGAGCCATCATGACAAGGAGAACTAACTACTTCTTAGCCAGCTAACATCTGTGTCAAGGAATACAGAGCAACCTAAAGTTCAAGTTTTTCTTATATATTTCAAGTTAATATTTATTGTTATTATTATTGTTGTTGTTGTTGTTGTTGTAAATATCGGTTTGTGTCGACTGTCTTCTGAAATTGTTTCTAGTGATCGCCTGGTTGGTTAAAAAAAAAAAAAAAACAGTTGAGGTCATAGGATTAGGTGTAAATACGGTGATGGTGGAAGATAGAAAACAGAAAACAAAAAAACAAACAAACAAAAAAAAAAAACCCTGCAGGATTATTCCAGATTATATCCAACTGCGCCTCAAACTTTGGCGGAAAAAAAAACTGTGAAGCGGACAAACCTGTCGGGTACAGCCGGGCTCCGGGGTGTAAAATCGCGTCCAGCAGCTTCCTCTGTCGCTCGTTGTCTTCTTTCAAACGGGAGATCTGCTCCTTGTAGTCCGCCAGCACCGCAGCCTGACGCCGCCGGACCAGCGAACTCAGCTCCCGCAGCTCCGACATTCTATTGCACCGAGCTGCTCCTCACCCGGGAGTCTGGACTCCGAGCAGCATGCAGGGGATTATGGGAGCGAGAGAGAGAGTCACGTGAGCAAAAGTTCAAAATGCGTCACGTGATTCATGGAAACTTCAGATAGTTGGACATTTGAAAGCATGAGTTACACAGATGCAGTTAAGATTTTTGGCAATTACTTGTCAGTGCAAGCGTTTTTATAATTCACCTGCACATTATAGGCGAGTCTGTAGTTATATCAATACATTTACATTAAAAAAAAGAGCTGGGCTACAAAAGAGCTACAATTCTTAATATTTCAGGATTAGTGTGAACCGCTCATACTCTCTCTGCCTTGCTGACATTCTGTATTTTACGCTCATGTTGACTTTACTACATTAATAGTGTTGAAACTGCGTATGGCGTCTTTGCTGCTATGGTTACTGAAAGCAGGGAGAACGACATGGCGAACAGCAGCAAGAGCCAGCATTTCCGGGGTGAGGAGGAGACTGCAGTCTGTCTTCTGCTAATGAAAGACTTAAATACCATGGAGTATATCGATGGCAGAAAACACAGAATTAGCAACAGGTTCTTCTTCTTCTTCTACTTCTGTATTTCCAGCAGACCTGACGCTTATAGGGGTACGTCTGCCCGCCGCGGCTGAGTGTCGCATGCGCCGAAACACGGGAATATGCCAAGTAACATGTAAACATTTAACAATGTTTAAAAGTAAAAACTGGATACAAATTACTAGGATTCGGTAAATAGCGTTTAGATTCTGAAAGTGAAAATTTAATGCAGAGTATTGTAATGGTGCCTGCAGTGAGGCTCAGACTGCTGCTCGGGGTGCTGTCCGTGGTGGTGAACTTAGTGGCGCACTGGGCGCTGTCCTTGGTGCTGAACACGGGAGTGGTAAGGGTGCTGCCTGTGGCGCTGAGCATAGGCGCTGTCCGTGGTGCTGAACACGAAGATAATCAGCTTGTAGTCCATGGTGCTGACTAATGGTGGCGTACTGGGTGCTGTCCATGGTGCTGGACACGGAGGCGGTCAGGATGCGGCTCATGGTGCTGTCCGTGGTGCTGGACCTGGAAGATTAAGCTGGTGGACATGCTATTGGTCATGGCCTTCAGCTGCAGCGGCAGACTCGCAGACCGTCTCTGTGGCTAGGTGCGGCTCCCTGGCCAAGCCGGCGGAAAAGGATCTCCATCCTTAAAAAAAAAAGCCACTAATTATCTTTTTTTGTCACTTTTGTCACAGAGCCAGGCTAACAACTCCCATAGACTTCAAGTCTTTATGCTAAGCTAAATGCTACCCATAATGAAATTCTACCAATAGGAGTAGTGGCTTCATAATTAAGTACAAACTGGCCTACTTTTTATGTTTACTCTTTGCAGCTATATGTTTTCTTTGCTTCAGACTATGCAACTTTTTATTTTGTACATTTTTCAACAAATATGGGGAGAACTCAAAAAGGCCTGCAAGGTTCTGTGTTTATTTTCTTCCAAAATATGCCTGCACATGCCAGTGTGTTTGTTCCTCCTCTTTTTAAGAGTTTGGTGATTTCCTGAATTACAACAGATTTAAAAACAGATTTTTTTCTCTTTATAATTTCAGAAACTCCCCAAACTGCAGTTTTTGTGGATATAGCATTAACATATATAAAAGCTGATAAGCTGTGTTATCAAATATGTTCTGTGGCTTCAGATGAATTTCCTTTAGAAGAGAGGGTGAAATGGCTCTTTTGATAGTAAAGGTCACTGACCTCTAGTCTAGTCTCTTGTTAGATCATCAGTTTTTCTGAGCCTGTTTTGTTTGATGAACCTGGACCTTTTAGTCAGTACTTCTATTACAGTAAAAAAAAAAAAAAATGTGCATTTACTCTGCTCTGCCTGCCTCTCTTGCATTTTGGTCCCGGTATTTCCTGAGTCCTGCTAGCTTTGGTGCTCCCATGAATAGAAATCTTTATCTTGACAACCCATCTGAGTGGTCATTCAGCCCACACATAACCACAACTGAAGTCAGCTACGTTGCTCTTAATGCTAAAATTTTCTAAACTATATTTAGTAGCTAGGCCCACACATGTCCAGATAGAATAGCATTTTGAGAAGGATCAAAGGACACAGGGACTTTGGCAGAGATATTACACAAATGGGTACGATTTTAAAAAATGTGGTAACTGGACTGGGCTGTTGGATTGTGGAGAATTTAAATGTCCCAAGTTGTAAACATCACATCAAAAGGTCTCTCACCCTCACCAGAGAAAAAAACATCAGTATATACAGTTAGACTAAAAAATGTCTGGAGAAATGACTTCAGGGCAGATTCAATTAAGATTTTATAAACATAAATACACACAGTATATGGACAAAAGTCTTGGTCCACCTCCACGTTCCACCTCCAGGAGCTTCTCTGACTTCCCATTCAAAATCCAGAGGAATTAATCCAGAGGAGAATTTGTGAGGGAACAGAAACATGACGTTGAGCCAAACAACAACAGCAACAAGAATTGCTCTCTTACATGAGCCTGCAGTAACACAAGATGTGTGTGAGCAGTGTTCAGGCGTGGCTGCATCTCCAGCCACAACACTGACTGACGAGGGTTTGACTTTCCTCGACCTGAGTGATGGACTCTCAGCAAGTTCTCTGCTTTATTGTCCTGTTGAACAGTCCAGCTGAAGCAGCAGCTCTGCAGCTCTTACCATCACACTTGTGGTGTTTAAGATGTTCACACTGGCTGTAACTTCACCCTCATACAGTGTAGCTGAACGGTCACTCTCCTGTGTGGAATCTCATGTGCCTGTGTAAGATACGCTTATCTGAAAAGCTTTTGTTACATTCTGAGCAGCTAAATGGTTTCTCTCCCGTGTGGAGTCTCATGTGTACTTTTAAGTTAGTTTTATCGCTAAAACTTTTAAGACAAACTGAGCAGCTAAAAGGTTTCTCTCCTGTGTGAACTCTCATGTGTACTTTTAAGTTATTTTTATCTCTAAAACCTTTCTGACAAACTGAGCAGCTAAATGGTTTCTCTCCTGTGTGAACTCTCATGTGTACATTTAAGTTATTTTTATCTCTAAGACCTTTATGACAAACTGAGCAGCTAAATGGTTTCTCTCCTGTGTGGACTCTCACGTGTACTTTTAAGTTAGTTTTATCGCTAAAACTTTTATGACAAACTGAACAGCTAAATGGCTTCTCTCCTGTGTGGACTTTCATGTGTCTGTAAAAGTTATTTTTACGTGAAAAACGTTTGTCACATTGTGAGCAGCTAAATGGTTTCTCTCCTGTGTGGACTCTCATGTGTCTTTCAAAGTCAGTTTTATCTCCAAAACTTTGATGACAAACTGAGCAGCTAAAAGCTTTCTCTCCTGTGTGGACTCTCTTGTGTCTGTTAAAGCCACGTTTAAGTGAAAAACTTTTGCCACATAATGAGCAGCTGAATGGTTTTTCTCTCTTGTGCATCATCATGTGCTTATCTAACATCTGTCTTTGTTTAAAGCTTGAACCGCACAAATGGCACTTCCACTGTGTCACTCTTGTGTTTTTGTTCACCCTGTCCTCCATGTCATCCTCACTGTCATCAGTCTTAGAGTCAGAGGAGTGTGAGGAGAGGAGCTGGCCATTACTAGCTGGTTGGAGATCAGCAGCTGGATCTACATTTCCGGCCGGTTCCTCTCCAGCAGCTTCTGTTTCCATCTTTACAGTGGAGCTGCTGGCAGGAGGCTCTGCCTCTCTGCTCTCCTCAGTTTGGCTTTGATGAAGATGTGAGGGCCCAGCTTCCTCTTCATCATCTTCACTCTTGAGAGTAACAGCGCTGAATGGGACCTTGATATCTTGAAGCTGCTCTGCCTCCTGACTGGCCCAGAGCTCCTGCTGTTCCTCTTTAACGTGTGGCGGCTCTGGCTGCTCCTGGTCCACACTGGGGCTCCACTCCTGCTTCTCTTCTTTACACACCAGCAGCTGCTTGGGCAACACTGAAAAACACACACACACACACACACACACACACACATATTAAGAGAACCGTAACTGGAAGGTGTACACCCAATGCAAAACTGAGTTGCTGGACCTTTTTAGTGGCTACGATAAAATACAAGCTACTATGTGCATCCAAGACTCTGAGCTGCTGAACTTTTTTCTTAACTTTTACAAACAAAGAGGCGGGTTGGAAGTAGCCCTATGGTTTATGGGCACACATGGCTTTAGAGATGTTTTTTTTTTAACTTTATGATAGAAATCAGGCAGCAACCAACATACCGCTAGACACATGTAAGCAAACAGACTATTTTCAAACTCTGTTTTTTGCCATTAATGTCGGTAAAGGCAAAAAACACACAAACTTTGTACATTGTAAATAAAATTAGGTAGTTTACAATTAAATGCTGTTAAATCTGGTTTAAATAGAAAAATAGTTTCACTTTTTTTTAATTCAATACTTTTACCTCTAATCCTACATTAAGTTGAATCCTGTAGCAGCAAAACTTTAAAGTCAACTTTAATTCATGATACAGGAGTAACTGTAAACTGACACTTGAGGAGAGTTAACTTATTTAATGGCTTCTTTTTCAGATTCTTTGGGAGGGGATGGGGGGGTGGAGGTGGCAGTTAAAATCTGTGTCCTAAAGTTCAGGTTTTTCTTATATGTCACGTTACTCCGTTTTTTTTTTTGTTTGTTTTTTTTTTTTTTTAAGCAGTATTATTTTTTTAAATATCAGTTTGTGTTGACTGTCTTCTGAAATTGTTTGTAGTGATCGCCTGGTTGGTTAAAAAAAAATCAATTGAGGTCATAGGATTAGGTGTAAATAAGGTGATGGTGGAAGACAGAAAACAAACAAACAAAAAAAAAACTCCACGTGCTCACCAGCAGGGTTAGCTTGTGTGCTAACGGCTAACCGACTTAGCTGCTGCTTTAATAAGGAAATGAGCTTAAACTCTGGTCATCATGAATCGATACTGAATCGATATCGTGATCTGATGAGGAGTCTTTGCCTTGCAACTTGAAAAAAGCGCTAGCAGCCATCCTAACTGTTAGCTGCTAGCCTAGCAGGATTATTCCAGATTATATCCAGCTGCGTTTCAAACTTTGGTGGAAAAAAATCCTGTGAAGCGGACAAACCTGTTGGGAACAGCCGGGCTCCGGGGTGTAAAAGCGCGTCCAGCAGCTTCCTCTGTCGCTCGTTGTCTTCTTTTAAACGGGAGATCTGCTCCTTGTAGTCCGCCAGCGCTCCGTCCAGCAGCTCCGAGATCCGACCGGCAGCCGCATCCTGACGCCGCCAGACCAGCGAGCTCAGCTCCTGCAGCTCCGACATCCTGCTGCACTGAGCTGCTCCTCAACCTTGGTAATTCAACCACTCTTCCTGAAGCGGAGTGATTCTCGTAGCTGTGTCGTAGCTTGTATCAAAACACCAGTGGCACGTGACCGATGACGTTTGAAGCTTCGAACGTCATCGCTTTTCAGCTTTTCATTGGCTCATTGTCTTTCAGTGCGTTTCATTGGCTCATAGTCTTTCAGTGCATTCTGAGCCAATGACAGCTTGACACAGTTTTTTAAATAAACCTTTAACCAACATTTAACCCTTCCTATCATTTAGATTTATTCTTTGGGTTAATCTGGAATGTGTTTTAGAATATGGGTGAGGGCGTCTGCATATTATTTTATTATTTTTTTTCCTTTTAATAAAGATGTTAGTTGTACATATGTGTAATGACGATGTAATCTTTATTTGGTATGAATGAACAAAACACTTGAATGACCACGCAGTTTTTTTTTCTGAACTTTTATTGCTGACACGGGATTGAAACAGTGTCAGTGCTTCAGTCGTGCTCTTGAGAGGTTGCTATGTCTTCATTTGTCCACCAGATGTCACCGTCACTGAGGCCTTGAAGCTTTGGATCTTTTTCGGCGCGGTAGGGGTGGGGTGGGAGTTATCAGGGCCGCCGCTCCCTATACGCAGACTACGCACAGTGCGTAGGGCCCCGAGTACCTGCAGAGGGCCCCAAAAATTAAGGTTGATAAAAAAAATTACAGTGTCGGAAACAAGTCCGACACTGTAATGGGGGTATTTGTCGCAGTTTGTGGCAACCCAGGCCTGCCCGCTTCCTGAGCCTCATTTATGACTTGGCAGGCAGAATCCCCGATAGCACGCGCTGGCTTTAGCATAATGGATAGTGTATCTGCCCAACATGCGGGCGACCCGGGTTCAACTCCCCTCTCAGGAAACAGCACCACTACACAGCATAGGGCTACTATTTTACCACACGTCCATGCGATCGCATTTGAACTTTCTTCAGAAATTTTACAATAAGAAAACCTCCCTAATTTTCACAACCCAAGGTTGGCAAGTATGATGTCATGATAATTATAACATTATTACATAACAAACAGGCTCACCGTTGTCTTTTTAAATTGTGTACCCCAAAGCGCCCCCCCGCGTCCCCCCCTGAAATGGTACAGTCTTCAACTGCACGTCTTTTTTTCCCATCGGAGTTTGCTGCTCTACCTCCGTGCACCGTGCAGACCGGTGACTGAGGCATAATGGCAAGTAAGCGACATTTTGAATCTGGAGCTGAAAAAAGAAAAAAGAAAAAACAGAGAGATGACGCCCGTGCATCCCTTGCCGGTAAGTCCGTGTTTTGTAGGTCTGATTAGCTAGCCCACAGCAATCTAGCTAGGCTAGCTAACCTAGCAATTTGATTTGCTAAGCTCAGCTAAGTTCTGGATTTTACACGGCATGTGACACGTTTGCAATATAGTTGACAGTTGTCTCGGTAGATATTTGGAGCTTTATAAGTCAACATAAAGCAGTCTGGTGTCCACAGTGCAATGTCCTGCTCTTGCCTAAGCTTTTCTGCGTGCACAGTGACACATGATCAGTGAGCTGAGATTAGACAGGCTGATGAATTTACCAAGAATAAATTTCAGAAATTCTTTTTTAATCATATGCATGTAATATGTCCATTGCTTAAAACTGGTGTGCGTGTCATAAGCATAATGCTGGAAAAATAAACACACGGCGTAGTTGGTCAGCCTTTATACTGTATTAGGGGTCAATTTCATCTGAGGCTATGGAAGGGGCGACATCTGCTGGTGAAATTTAAAACTTGTGTTGGTTGAGCCAAAATATGGTATCCTTTTGGCCATTTACAAAATGCTACCATTGGTAATGTACACAGCATATAATTATTTGAGACATTTGTTTATGTCCCACTTAATAAATATAATAGTTTAATATAATTGTCATATCATTTGACTCTGGAATATCTCATCTTTCATCTCTGACCTGGATCCTTTAAAATCAAAACTGAAAAATTATTTATTTAGGGTGGCTTTCTATACCCACTAGTATGGTGGCATGCTTATTCTATTTTATTTTATTTTAATGTATTTTTTTTTTTTATTATTTTAATGTATTTTTTTTTTTAGTTGTTTTGTTTATTGCTGCTGTTTACCACTGTTAAGCACTTTGGTTCACCTGTGGGTGGTTGTAAAGGGCCATATAAATAAAGGTTATCATAAAGTTTATTATTGTGAGATACACATGCTTCTAGATAGCTCTGACACAATGAAGTGTTTTACAGATAAACCGCAGACTTAAGCTGATGCATATGATGATGTTTTTGAGTCACCACTGCACAGTAGTGCAACATGATAATTCTGTCATCAGAAGCTCCTAATGTTTTGGTATTTTCATGTAGCTTTTGCTAATAAATTTTTTTGTATTTCAATAATATTCACAGGGTCAATGCTCAAGTATGTCCAGGGAGCACCAGATCCTCAAGATTCAGAGCAGCCATCAACTAGCCAGTGGATGGCAGGTGAAACAAATGTCAGTGCTTCCACTTCTGTAACTGGGAGCCCTCCAGCAGATGTTGTGCCATCTCCAGCAGACGCAGTGCCGTCTCCAACAGATGTGCCATCTCCAGTAGACCCTGCCCTTTGGCCCGAACATATTACTGATACAGACATATATATATACCACGTAGGTATGTCTATTTAAAAATAAATAGCATCTGGTTGCGGGGGGGCCTCCCCAACCAGTCCAGCTTTGGGCCTCCAAAAGCCTAGCAGCGGCCCTGGGAGTTATGTTTTATTTAAAGGACTATTTAGGTAGTCAACAAAGAAACATAAAGTACCTGACACATAAACTTTGGCTGTGTTGGAGGTTAAAGCTTTAAACAAAGACAGAACTTAAATATGCACATGATGATGCACAAGAGAGAGAAACCATTCAGCTGCTCATTTTGCGGTCGTAGTTTTTCAAAGAACTGTGACTTAAACAGGCACAAGAGATTCCACACAGGAGAGAAACCATTTAGCTCCTCAGAATGTGACAAAAGCTTTTCAGATAAGCGTTTCTTACAAAGGCACATGAGTGTCCACACAGAAGAGAGACCGTTCACCTGCTCAGTTTGTCATAAACGTTTTAGATATAAATCTTCTGTAAAAGTACACATGAGAATCCACACAGGATAGAGACCGTTCAGCTGCAGAGTGTGTGGGAGAAGTTACAGCCAGCGTGTACATCATAATCAGCACAAGTGTGATGGTAAGAGGACAATAATGAAGAGAACTTGCTGAGAGTCCATCGCCCAGGACGAGTCAAGTCAAACCCTCGTCAGTCAGTGTTGTGGTTGGAGATGCAGCCACGTCTGAACACTGCTCACACACATCTTGTGTTACTGCAGGCTCATGCAAGAGAGCAATTCTTGTTGCTGCTCTTTGGCTCAAAGTCAAGTTTCTGTTCCCATGGTGGTTTGATTTTCTGTTACATGTCAGTTAAGCTCCTGCTCTGGATCTTAACTCCGCATTTCTTATTCTTTGATTGAATTCTGTTGTCAGACACGTGGCTCTTCACTCTAATGGGGGACATTTTTAACGTGTTAATGGTGAGCAATTCAGCAGTGAGGGGAAATCTTAACGCTTCAACTCACCGAGACATTTTGGACAATTCTCTGCTTCCAGCTTTTTGGGAACAGTTTGGGGAAGGCCCTTTTCTTTCGCAGCATGACTGAGCCCCAGTGCACACAGCAGCTCCATAAAGGCGTGGCCGGCTGAGTTTGGTGTGGAAGAACTTGAGCAGACCTCACAGAGCCCCGACCTCAACCCCATCCTACACCTTTGGTATCAAGTAGAACAGATTGTCAGGATTGATTTATAGACACTTTCCACACCCTGTGAGTAAATGCACTGTAGAGACTATGTGGTTAGCAAAAACGTCAAATTTCTAAATCTCACCTAACTTACATATGACAATCTTTATTTCCCTGCCTTGTCAATAATCTGTTTATTAGTGTATGTATTAGAACTAGGCTTCACTCATACATGAATGGGATTTTTACAGTGTTTTGTCAATATAATATCATAGATTTCTACTCATGAGAGCACCAGAGCTGGAAGGAGTTAGGAAATACTAGGATCCAAATGCAAGAGAGGCAGGCAGAGCAGAGTAAATGCACATTTTTTACTGGAAAAGAAGTACTGACCAAAACGTCCGGGTACACCAAACAACAAAGGCTTAGAAAAACGGATGATCTCACAAGAGACTAGACCAGACTAGACCATTTCACCCTCTCTTCTTAAGGAAACTCATCTGGAGCCACAGTTTGATATATGTTAATACTAGCATAATGTTAATACAGCATACTCTGAAGCAAAAAGAAAACATTCAGCTGCAAATAGTAAACATACGTACGGAAGCGTAGAGCTGCCAGACCAAGAAAATAAAAACCGAGAGGCTCAGTATCACGTAATTACGTAAAAAGTTTATTGTTATAACAATATATTTTCACGTTATAACGTGAAATTATCACGTTATTTCATGATATGATTTTTTTTCACGTTATAACGTGAAAATATCACGTTATTTCATGATATGCTTTCACGTTATAACATGAAAGTATCACGTTATTTCGTGATACGACTTTTTCACGTTATAACGTGATAGGTATCACGTTATTTCGTGATAGGAATTTTTCACGTTATAACGTGATAGGTATCACGTTATTTCAAGATAGGAAATTTTCACGTTATAACGTGAAAGTATCACATTATTTCGTGAAACGTGTTTTTGTTTACTGTCTGCTGTCTGAGTCGGACCCTCTTGAGGTAGCGTCATTCCTCATTGATCAGCTGGAGGGACACGGCCGGCTGCATGGATACAAGCTCCATCACCTCAACTGCATCCAAGCTGGATATGTTGTCACCCAAAGTACAGTGAGGCAAGTACAGTGAGAAACTTTAACAAATGCCTGACTGTACTTTGGGTGACAACATATCCAGCTTGGATGCAGTTGAGGTGATGGAGCTTGTATCCATGCAGCCGGCCGTGTCCCTCCAGCTGATCAATGAGGAATGACGCTACCTCAAGAGGGTCCGACTCGTTTTTCCTCCGGTATAATCCCATTGTTTTCAAAATTCTTCTCAGGGTACGCATGCTTATATGAATGTCATCCACGGAGCCCAATAACTGTAAAATCTCCCCATGTCTCAAGCCAAGCATGAAATATGATCTAATGGCATCATGTAAAGCAGCCATGATTTACAGATGGCCAGCAGACAGTAAACAAAAACACGTTTCACGAAATAATGTGATACTTTCACGTTATAACGTGAAAATTTCCTATCTTGAAATAACGTGATACCTATCACGTTATAACGTGAAAAATTCCTATCACGAAATAACGTGATACCTATCACGTTATAACGTGAAAAAGTCGTATCACGAAATAACGTGATACTTTCATGTTATAACGTGAAAGCATATCATGAAATAACGTGATATTTTCACGTTATAACGTGAAAAAAAATCATATCATGAAATAACGTGATAATTTCACGTTATAACGTGAAAATATATTGTTATAACAATAAACTTTTTACGTAATTACGTGATACTGAGCCTCTCGGTTTTTATTTTCTTGGTCTGGCAGCTCTACGCTTCCGTATAAACATGAAAAAATAGGCCAATTTGTATTTAATTATGAAGCCATGATTCCTATGGGAAGCATTTCATGTTAGCTTAGCATATAGACGTGAAGTCTACGGGAGTTGTTAGCCTTTCTCTGTGACAAAAGTGACAAAAACAAAAAACAAACAAATAAAAAAAAACCTTACAGCAGCTCTGAAGCTGTTTCATTTACACAGTGGATCATGTGGATTTGAAATATTCATGTTAGAATTTAAAGCCACAAATGTTTGAGGAGAGGTTAATTAGCGGTGGATCTTTTGTTTTGAGGATAGAGATTCATTTTCGCCGGCTCAGCCAGGGAGCCGCACCTAGCCACAGAGACGGTCTGCGGGTCTGCCGCTGCGCCTGACTTCAATGACCACCAGCATGTCCACCACCCTAATCCACCATGTCCAGCACCACGGACAGCACCACGAACCGCAGCCTGACCGCCTCAGTGCCCAGCACCATGGACAGCGCCCAGTCTGCCACTATAATCAGCACCATGGACCACAACCTGATTACCTTCATGTTCAGCACCACGGACAGCGCCTTGCTCAGCACCAATATGTTTTCTTTTTGCTTCAGAGTATGCTGTATTAACAGTATGCTAGTATTAACATATATTAAGCTTTATAAGCTGTGTTATTAAACATGTTCTGTGAGTGAAATGGCTCTTTTGATAGTAAAGGTCACTAACCTCTGGTCTGGTCTCTTGTGAGATCATCAGTTTTTCTGAGGCTGTTGTGTTTGATGAACCCGGACCTTTTAGTCAGTACTTCTATTAAAGTAAAAAAAAAATATAATAATAATAATAAAAAAGTGTGCATTTACTCTGCTCTGTCTGCCTTTCTTGCATTTGGATCCAAGTATTTCTTAACTCCTTCCAGCTCTGGTGCTCCCATAAGTAGAAATCCATGATGGCTTATATTGACAACACACCGTAAAAATTCCATTCATGTGTGAGTGAAGCCAAGTTCTAATACTCACCAGTCACTTTGTGACTGGTGGCTGTGAAAAGTGCTCTATAAATAAAATGTACTTACTTATTTACTTACTTAATACATACACTAATAAACAGATTATTGACAAGGCAGAGAAATAAAGCTTATCACATGTAAGTTACATGATTTAGAAATTTGAGGTGTTTGCTAACCACATAGTCTCTACAGTGTACTTACTCACAAAGTGTTTATAAATCCATGACAAAACCCTCTGCAGAAAAACTCCAGCATTCCTGCAACTTTTGAGTGGTCATTCGGCCCACATGTAACCACGACTGAAGCCAGATACGCTGTTCCTAAAGCCAATATTTTCGAAACTATATTTAGTAGCTGCATCCATACATGTTCAGATAGAACAGCTTTTTGAGAAGGATCAAAAGACACAGGGACTTTGGCAGAGATTTTTCACAAATGGGTACGATGTCAAAAATGTGGTAACTGAACTGTGCTATTGGCTTGCAGAGATTTTGAATGTCCCAAGTTGTAAATATCACATCAAGAGGTCTCTCACCCCCATCAGAGGAAAAAAAAAAAAAAAAAAAACATCAGTATATGCAGTTACACTGAAACATGTCTGGAAAAATGACTTCAGGGCAGATTCAATGAAGATTTTATTAACATATATACACACTTATTCAGTATATGGACAAAAGTATTGGACCACCTCCACGTTCCACCTCCAGGAGCTTCTCTGACCTCCCTTTCAAAATCCAGAGGAATTAATCCAGAAGAGCAATTGTGAGGTCAGAAACAAATGCTGAATTCCTGCCCGGGACATTAACTGACATGTAAGAGAAAATCAAACCGAAATGGGAACACAAACTTGACTTTGAGCCAAACATCAGAAACAAGAATTGCTCTCTTACATGAGCCTGCAGTAACACAAGATGTGTGTGAGCAGTGTTCAGACGTGGCTGCATCTCCAACCACAACATTGACTGACGAGGGTTTGACTTTGCTCGTCCTGGGCGATGGACTCTCAGCAAGTTCTCTGCTTTACTGTCCTGTTGAACAGTCCAGCTGAAGCAGCAGCTCTTCAGCTCTGACCATCACACTTGTGCTGTTTAAGATGTCCAGACTGGCTGTAACTTCTCCCACACACACTGCAGCTGAACGGTTTCTCTCCTGTGTGGACTCTCATGTGCCTGTGTAAGATACGCTTATCTGTAAAGCTTTTGTCACATTCTGAGCAGCTAAATGGTTTCTCTCCTGTGTGGACTCTCATGTGTACTTGTAAGTTAGTTTTATCTCTAAAACTTTTATGACAAACTGAGCAGCTAAATGGTCTCTCTCCTGTGTGGACTTTCATGTGTATTTTTAAGTAATTTCTATCTCTAAAACCTTTCTGACAGACTGAGCAGCTAAATGGTCTCTCTCCTGTGTGGACTCTCATGTGAACATTTAAGATTTGTTTGTCTTTAAAACTGTTGCCACAATCTGAACAGCTAAATGGTTTCTCTCCTGTGTGGACTCTCATGTGTACTTTAAAGGAAGTATCATGACTAAAACTTTTATGACAAACTGAGCAGCTAAATGGTTTCTCTCCTGTGTGGACTCTCACGTGTCTGTTTAAGTCCCTTTTTGTTGAAAAACTTTTGCCACAAAATGAGCAGCTGAATGGTTTCTCTCCTGTGTGGACTCTCATGTGAACTTTTAAGATTTGTTTGTCTATAAAACTTTTGTCACATTCTGAGCAGCTAAATGGTTTCTCTCCTGTGTGGACTCTCATGTGTACTTTTAAGGATGATTTATCTCTAAAACCTTTGTGACAAAATGCGCAGCTAAATGGTTTCTCTCCTGTGTGGACTGCCATGTGTCTGTTTAATTTACTTTTAAGTGAAAAACCATGATCGCAAAATGAGCAGCTGAATGTTTTTTCTTTCTTGTGCATCACCATGTGCATATCTAAGTTCTGTGTTTGTTTAAAGCTTGAACCACCAGTAAAGCACTTCCACTGTTTCACTCCTGTGTTTTTGTTCACCGTGTCCTCCATGTCATCTTCACTGTCATCAGTCTCAGAGCCAGAGGAGTGTGAGGAGAGGAGCTGGCCATTACTAGCTGGTTGGAGATCAGCAGCTGGATCTATGTTCCCGGCCGGTTCCTCTCCAGCAGCTTCTGTTTCCATCTTTACAGTGGAGTTGCTGGCCGGAGGCTCTGCCTCTCTGCTCTCCTCAGTTTGGCTTTGATCAAGCTGTGAGGGCCCAGCTTCCTCTCCATCATCTTCGCTCTCCACAGTGACAACAGTGAATGGGAACTTGATATCTTGAAGCTGCTCTGCCTCCTGACTGGCCCAGAGCTCTTGCTGCTCCTCTTTAACGTGTGGCGGCTCTGGCTGCTCCTGGTCCACACTGGGGCTCCACTCCTGCTTCTCTTCTTTACTCAACAGCAGCTGCTTGGGCAACACTGAAACACACACACACACACACATACACACACATCAAGAGACTGTAACTGGAAGGTGTGCACCCAATGCAAAACTGAGTGTTTGGACCTTTTTAGGGGCTACAATACAACACAAGATACTATGTGCATCAAAGATACTATGTGAGCTGCTGAACTTTTTCTGAAATTTTACAAACAAAGAGGCAGCTTGGAAATAGTCCTATGGTTTATGGGCACACATGGATCTAGAGATGTTTCTTTTTTTTCATTTTATAATAGAAATCAGGCAGCGACCAATAGATCCCTATTAATATTTAAGCAGACAGGCTTGTAGAACATGTAGGGGGCACTGGGGGGCTTCATGCTACGGACCAACTGCTCCTTTAACTCAAACTTACATGTGCTTCTTTTTTGGATTCTTTGAGAAAAAAGTTAACTCTTTGAGGAAAGTTCAGGAACAGACTCAACCCATTATACTGTTGTATTTCTGCATTATCACACCATGTTCACATGTGGCTGCATCTCCGAGCACAACACTATCAGAGTTTGATCATCTATCATTTGGTCATTTTGCTCCATTCATTTGGTCAAAAGAGAAGAAAGTAGAGCTTCTCTGAGGAGCCATCATGATGAGGCGGACTAACTACTTCTTAGCCAGCTAAGATCTGTGTCAAGGAATACAGAACACCCTAAAGTTAACGTTTTTCTCTTATATTTAACATTACCCAGATTTGAAAGCATGATTCAGTTTTTATTTTCCCTTGTTAAGTAGTATTTTTTTACAGTGTCAGTTTTGTGTGAATTCTCAGAATTTAGCCTCACTTTGAAGAGATATTTAGCCCACCTGCCATATAACAAGCTTCACACCAATGGATTCTGTAGATTGTGTAGTTTCAAATGATATCTGTCATTTTCCTGTGGCTTTAAAAATGAGTCTGCAAGATTTTCTGAAAGACAGCGTGTAAGCTGTGACCGGAGACCAAATGGAGCATAAGGGTTATTCTCATTGACAAATTTTTAAAAAGTTTTATTTGTGGAAAAATCACGTTAGAGCAACCGATTTATGACAAAACTGGCACTCCATCTCAATATGGTATGGGAAACTACTGCCTGGATTTACGTGTAAATCCGACTTTATTAGATATTCCTGAGATATAAATCGTGTGAATGGGAGTTTCCCAGTTTGGGATCAATGAAGTAAACCTATCTATCTATAAATAAATGAACATAAGTAGTGGCAGATTTGCGCAATATTTTGCTGTGTCTTATGGTTCACTTAGCACTCAAATTTGGTGTTGATTGGACAAACTGTTGTGTAGATATAAATCACTTTCTGTTTTGTACGAGGTAAAACATCTGTAACTTTGACATTTTTCTAGTGGTGGGCAGGTGAAGCCTCATGAAGCACTGAGGCTTTCCTAACAATTGCTCCGAAAAAGATTCAAAGCTTCAAGGCTTCAGTGACGGTGACATCTAGTGGACAAATTAAGACATAGCAAACTCTCAAGAACACGACTGAAGCACTGACACTGTTTCAATCTCATGTCAGCAATAAAAGTTCAGAAAAAACTGCGTGGTCATTCAAGTGTTTTGTTCATTCACACCAAATAAAGATTACATCGTCATTACACATAAGTACAACTAGCATCTTTATTAAAAGGAAAAAATAATAATATCCAGACGCTCTCACCCATATTCTAAAACACATTCCAGATTAACCCAAAGAATGAATCTTAATGATAGGAAGGGTTAAATGTTAGTTAAGGGTTTATTATAACTGTACTAAAAGTTCATAACGGGATCAGAGATCCTTCCTACTATGCAAATGATCATGGTGTTTGAACTCAGAAACTTTTTTTTTTTTTTTTTTGTTAAGTGTGTTAACCGCATTTTGAAGAATAATGATGCATCTTATATAGCTGGTATAGCGCCAAACCACTCAAATCTGTCAAACCTGTCAAGCTGTCATTGGCTCAGAATGCACTGAAAGACTATGAGCCAATGAAAAGCTTCGAAACATTTTGAAGCAACGAAGCGCGGAGTGATGCAGCATGAAGCTTCGAACGTCACGTGCCACTGGTGTTTTGATACAAGCTCCGACACAGCTACACGAATCACTCCGCTTCAGGAAGAGTGACACAAGCTCCAAAGCCTCGGTATCATTTGCCCACCACCACATTTTTCATCGAACCAAAACTCTTTTTTTAACTTTTTGGTTTGAGGGTCAGTAGATTTTATGTGCCAAGGTTCGTGAAGAATGGGATTTTTTGCGACTATAGCGCATGCCAACAACTTGGGCTCCCGGAGCAGTT
The DNA here is from genome assembly GCF_902150065.1 of Myripristis murdjan. Lineage (NCBI taxonomy): Eukaryota > Metazoa > Chordata > Actinopteri > Holocentriformes > Holocentridae > Myripristis > Myripristis murdjan. Next base: position 5,629,919 of record NC_043997.1, read on the forward strand.
TTACAGATTTAAGGATAATAATTAAATAAATAATGATAATAATCCAAGCGATCCCTAATCCTTCTGGCATCGCTAGTCGGGCTTGGACCCCTAATAAATCAGTTGAGGTCATAGGATTAGATGTGAAAAAAAGGTGATGGCAGATGTAAAAAACAATGACCCACGTGTTCACGAGCAGGGCTAGCTTGTGTGCTAACGGCTAACCGACTGAGCTGCTGCTTTAAAGCAGTGAGCCCAAACTCTTGCTATCGCCAATCGATATCGAGTCGATATCGTGATCTGATGAGGGCTGCAGCGTGTCTGGATCTTTCGTCTTGAATCTTTGCCATCTCACTTGAAAACAGCGTTAGCAGTTATGCTATGCTAACTGCTAGCCTAGCTCGACCTGCCGGACCAGTGAAGGGTTATTCCAGATTATATCCAGCTGCGTTTCAGACTTTGGTGGGGGGAAAAAACCCATGAAACGGACAAACCTGTCGGGCACAGCCGGGCTCCAGGGTGTAAAACCGCGTCCAGCAACTTCCTCTGTCGCTCGTTGTCTTCTTTCAAACTGGAGATTTGCTCCTTGTAGTCCGCCAGCGCTCCGTCCAGCAGCTCCGAGATCCGAGCGGCAGCCGCATCCTGACGCCGCCGGATCAGCGAGCTCAACCCCTGTAGCTCCGACATCCTGCTGCACAGAGCTGCTCCTCAACCTACAGGAGTCTGGACACCGAGCAGCATGTGAGGGATTATGGGAGGGAGAAAGAAAGAGAGAGTCACGTGAGCACAAGTTCAAAATGCGTCACGTGATTCATGGAAACTTCAGATAGTTGGACATTTGAAAGCATGAGTTACAATTAGTTTACAATTAGCAATTAGTTGTCAGTGCAACCACTCATGTTCAGCATTTTTGTAATTCACCTGCACATTATAGATGTGTCTGTTGTTATATCAATACAGTTGCATTTAAATAAATAAAACTTAACTTAAACTTAATATTTCATGATTAGTGTGAACAGCTCATGCTCTCTGCCTTGCTGGCATTCTGTAGCCTATTTTATTCTCATGTTGACTTGACTACATTAATAGTGTTCAAACTGTGCATGGCAGTGATTGGGAAATTCAATTTAACAGAAATCAGTAGTTTCTAAAGTAAAATAAAAATCATTTGTATGCTGGTTTGGTGGGCTGTCACTGAAAGACAACAACAGTGTAAATGGCCTCATCAAGGTCTGCTCCAAGATTATCAGAGTCCAGTTTAAAGACTTGAGTTCACTATATAAAAGACATGTGGTTCAGAAAGCCAAATGTATTATCAGTCAGCCTGACCACGTTTTCCATTGTGAGTTTACCTTACTGCCCTCAGGGTGGCGCTATTATGCAACAAGGACAAAAACAAATCACTATTCACACTCTTTTATTCCTTCTTCTATATGATAAATGCCAAATGTAAAGAGGAGCCCTATCCTTCTATATTTAAGGCTATATTTGCTTTTTTATTTGTCCTTCCATCTCACATGTATTTATTTGTTAGATATGTACATGAGAGAGTTTGTGATGTACACCATGTGCTGTGCTGCTGTGGAACGGTTGATTGCTGTTTCTGTGTAGTACTATATTGCATTGTGATTTGATTGAAATTGTAAATTATACGGACTGGAGACTGCAAACCGACTTTCCCCTTTTTGGGATAAATAATGTCTTCCTGATTCTGATTCTGATAAAGCTCACCAAAATGTGCTCAAAACAAATCGAGATACAGACCTTTCAGGCAAGACGAGGGGAGTTGGAACGTGAGAGGTGGCCATTTTATGCACTGCGGGAGTTTTCCTTGTTTGTTCTGGTCAGTGTTTACATCCCACCTCTGGTGAGCATAATGGAGACGTTACAGCACCACCAGATCACAGATGTGGAGGAAAAGCATCCAGACTCCCTTTTCATCATTCCTGGGGGCTTTAACAGAGCAAACCTCACCCACAAACTACCAAAATACAAACAACACATTAAATGTCCCACCAGGGACAGGAACACATTGGACCATTGTTACACAGTTATAAAGGACGTTTATCGCTCTGTTCCTCTGATCACTGTCTGATTCATCTCATCCCATCCTTCAGGAAGAAACTAAAAACTGCTAAGCCTGTAGTGTGGACCGTGAAAAAATGGACAGAGGAGTCAAAGCTGGAGCTACAGGCCTGCTTTGACTGCACTGATTGCAGTTTTTGAAGCTGCAATCGCAGATCTCAACAAACTGTTTGACACTGTGACATCATATATCAGCTTTTGTGAGGACATGTTTGTGCAGACCAAGACCTTCTGCACATACAACAACACCAAACCCTGGTTCTTCGTTCTTCGTTCTTTGTTTAAATCAACAACCCTGCGCCTGTGTGGAGAGGCATGCAGACCATCCCCCACCCCTGTGGGAAGCATTCAACTGGCTGAGGATCTGAATAGCTTCTACTGCAGGTTAAAACAGCCAACACCCAGCTCATTCACACCTCTCAGCCATCCCAACAATGGACTCCCTGCACCCCGTGCTGCTCCCTCTCACTCTCACCACATACAGCGGTAAAAAAAAAAAAAAAAAAAAGTCAAAAAGCATTCCTGTTTTCAAAGACTATGTATGTTTTTCGCTGTGAAATTAAGCTTTTACTTTCACTTCTAATTGAAAGAAATAAAGCTGTCAGATTTGTTTGGAATCTTGTGATAATTATGCACTACCATTATAATAAAAGGCGAAGCAGCATTAGATATTTCAGTATTTAAATAATAATTTAAACAACAACAACAACTACAAAGAAACTTACTTGCTGCTGAGGTAAATGAGGTAAATGTCTTGGCTGACCACAGATTTTGGGTTAAAGAAAAAAAAAAAGAAAAAAGTAGTTTTCGATCCTCCCCTATTTATTGTGGCCGCTGTGCCTTCCTGTCTGCTGCAGCCCATAAGCTTTATGTCGTAGGCCTACATTATGCAAATTTTAGACAATATTAAAATGTTGTGGCTGTGCATGACATGACATATGCTGATTTTTGAAGGTTGATAGGCTACTGGTATTTTGGGGCCTGAATCTTCCAAAAACAAATATTCAGAATTCTCAGACCGTCTCACTTGGGTTCTGATTATATGGATACAGATTACTAGGATTCAGTAAATAGTGTTTAGATTCTTAAAGTGAAAATTTAATGCAGAGTATTGTAATGGTGCCCGCAGTGAAGCCCAGACTGCTGCTCAGGGTGCTGTCCATAGGGCTGAACATACTGCTGGACATGAAGGTTGTCAGGGTGCTGTCCATGGTGCTGAACATGGGAGTGGTAAGGGTGTGGACTGTGGCACTGAGCATAGGTGCTGTCCATGGTGCTGAACATGAAGGTAATCAGGTTGTGGTACGTGGTACATGGTACTGAAGATAGTGACGGACTGGGCGCTGTCCATGGTGCTGAACATGAAGGTAATCAGGTTGTGGTACATGGTACTGAACATAGATAGATAGATAGATAGATAGATAGATAGATAGATAGATAGATAGATACTTTATTCATCCCGCAGGAAATTCACAGTTTTTCAGCAGTATCCACAGATTACAGATTAAATAAATCAATAAAAAAAGATTTAAAAAAAAAATAAAGAAAGAAAGAATAAGATCTAAGTACAACAGAACAAGATCTGAGCACAACAGAATAAGATCTAAGTACAACCCAGTGTGCAAAAAGCACAAAAAAAAAAAAAAAAATAATACTAATAGTGGCGGGCTTGGCGCTGTCCATGGTGCTGGAAACGGAGGCGGTCAGGATGCGGCCCATGGTGCAGAATTAAGGTGGTGGGCATGCTGGTGGTCATGGAAGTCAGGCGCAGCGTCAGACCCGCAGACCATTTCTGGGGCTAGGTAAGGGCCCCTGGCTGAGCCGGCAGAAATGAATCTCCATCCTCAAAATAAAAGATAAACCACTAATTAACTTCTCCTCAGATATTTAGGGCCCGAGCACTGGAACAGTGCATTCGGCACGCAGGCCAGGTCTGGCGAAAAATTTGATAAAATGGACAAACGGACCCCCTAAGTGCAAAAATGGGCTCGGTAGCACCACCTAGGCACACAAAGGCAGCCACTGCGGCCCACAGGAATGTGATAGAAACACCAAACCAACGCCGAAATGTAGGTCTCATCAAGGCCTACAAATCACACGCTGACACCCCCCCCTCTAAAACCAACAGGAAGTCCGCAATTTGCGTTTGAAAGTCACTTCTCCGCCAAAATTTCGCTTTGAACGAAATCTATCTCCTCCCAGGCAGTAAATGTCAGCAGCTTGAAAATTTAACAGATGACAGAGGACACAGTGCTGAACAAAAGTTGCTAAAGATTCCATCATTACTCGATTCGTTTGGATTTTAGAAGCCCTCAAAGTCGGAGTGGCCAGAGCCAAAATCTCATTTTTTCTCATGGAGTTTGGTGCGCAGAGGCTGACACTTGGCACTAATTAAGCCCCTGGAGTCTAAAGTAAAAGTCTGACGGCTTTGAAAACTATGCAGATGGAAAGAGGACAAAAATTCCTACAAAAATATGTAGTTTTGATGTGGATTGGACCAAGTTTGTGGGAGCTGTGAAGAGTTTTCAAACATTTTTGACTCTGGTGTGCTCTGCTCTGCACTCTGCCTGGACATGTGACTCACTCTAGCTGCCTCAGGAATGCGCAATACACACCCATTGTAAGAGCTCAGAGGGAGCAGAAAACACTCTCAAACTAAAACTGCCATAACTCAAAAACGGTAAAAGATAGCAAAATCATGTAAATGGGAGATTTATAGATCCGAGTCTCGTGACTCGTTTAAACTTTGAATCAGGTCTGTAACTCAAAGGGTGACCAAGCTGTGACACCTCAAACAGGGGTGGGTTTTCTGGATTTCTCCATTGGATTGAATGAGGATTTCTCTGTCTGCCTGCATTTTGGTGTGATCATGCAGCAGCTGCCAGTACTCGTGTCGGTCACACACTAGGACTTCCGCGGCCTTTCAAAATAAAAGCCCAAAACCCAAAAGTAATCCAGGGGAAAAAATCCAGGAGTAATCCAGGGGGAAAATAAGCTTGCTTCGTGATACAGGCCTCTGCTATAAGTTTTTTGTTTTGTTTTGTTTGTTATGCCACGTTTGTCTCATACAAAATGGCCTATTTTTTTGTTTACTCTTTGCAGTAATGTGTTCTTTTGCTTCAGAGTATCCAACTTTTTATTTTGTTGATTTTTCCACAAAGTTACACTACACAGTTACACTGAAACACATCTGGAGAAATGACTTCAGGACAGATTCAATGAAGATTTTATTAACACACACACACACACACAGTATATATATAAACGTATTGGTCGACCTCCAGCTTCCACCGCCAGGAGCTTCTCTGACCTCTCATTCTAAACTAACTGACATGAGAAAAGAAACTTGACGTTGAGTCTAACAGCAGCAACAAGAATTTCTCTCTTACATGAGCCTGCAGTAACACAAAAAGTGTGTGAGCAGTGTCAAGGCATGGCTGCATCTCCAACCACAACACTGACTGACAAGGGTTTGACTTTGCTTGTCCTGGGCGTTGGACTCTCAGCAAGTTCTCTGCTTTATTGTCCTGTTGAACAGTCCAGCTGAAGCAGCAGCTCTGCAGCTTCAGCTCTTCGGCTCTGACCATCACACTTGTGCTGCTTAAGATTTCCAGACTGGCTGTAACTTCTCCCACACACACTGCAGCTGAACGGTTTCTCTCCTGTGTGGATTCTCATGTGCTTGTCTAAGATACGCTTATCTGAAAAGCTTTTGTCACATTCTGAGCAGCTAAATGGTTTCTCTCCTGTGTGAACTCTCATGTGTACCTTTAAGTTAGTTTTATCGCTAAAACTTTTATGACAAATTGAACAGCTAAATGGTTTCTCTCCTGTGTGAACTCTCATGTGTACTTTTAAGTTAGCTTTATCTCTAAAACCTTTATGACAAACTGAGCAGCTAAATGGTTTCTCTCCTGTGTGGACTCTCATGTGTACTTGTAAGGTAGTTTTATCTCTAAAACCTTTATGACAAACTGAGCAGCTAAATGGTTTCTCTCCTGTGTGAACTCTCATGTGTACATTTAAGTAAGTTTTATCGGTAAAACTTTTACGACAAACAAAGCAGCTAAATGGTTTCTCTCCTGTGTGAACTTTCATGTGTCTGTTCAAGTGATTTTTACGTGAAAAAGTTTTGTCACAACCTGAGCAGTTAAATGGTCTCTCTCCTGTGTGGACTCTCATGTGTCGTTCAAAGTCAGTTTTATCTCCAAAACTTTGATGACAAACTGAGCAGCTAAAAGGTGTCTCTCCTGTGTGGACTTTCATGTGTCTGTTAAAGTTATTTTTAAGTGAAAAACTTTTGCCACAAAATGTGCAGCTGAATGGCTTCTCTCTGTTGTGCATCATCATGTGCTTATCTAACATTTGTCTTTGTTTAAAGCTTGAACCACCAACAAAGCACTTCCACTGTTTCACTCTTGTGTTTTGGTTCACCGTGTCCTCCATGTCATCCTCACTGTCATCAGTCTTAGAGTCAGAGGAGTGTGAGGAGAGGAGCTGGCCATTACAAGCTGGTTGGAAATCAGCAGCTGGATCTACGTTCTTGGCCGATTCCTCTCCAGCAGCTTCTGTTTCCATCTTTACAGTGGAGCTGCTGGCCGGAGGCTCTCCCTCTCTGCTCTCCTCAGTTTGGCTTTGATGAAGCTGTGAGGGTCCAGCTTCCTCTTCATCATCTTCATTCTTCACAGTGACAATGGTGAATGGGACGTTGATATCTTGAAGCTGCTCTGCCTCCTGACTGGCCCAGAGCTCCTGCTGCTCCTCTTTAACGTGTGGTGGCTCTGGCTGCTCCTGGTCCACACTGGGGCTCCACTCCTGCTTCTCTTCTTTACACACCAGCAGCTGCTTGGGCAACACTGAAACACACACACACACACACACACACACACACACACACACACACACTGGTGGACACCCATTGCAAAACTGAGTTGTTGGACCTTTTTAGGGGCTATGATACAACACAAGCTACTATGTCCATCAAAGACTCTGTGAGCTGCTGAACTTTTTGTGAAATTTTACAAACAAAGAGGCAGCTTGGAAATACAAGGGTACAAGTATACAAGGAAGTTTATTGGTCATTATACAACAGGTTGTATAATGAAATTAAAATATGGTTCCCTCTTGATTGATTAATTGATTGTATAAAAAATAAAATTATTAAACATGGAGGAGTGCAGTAGGGCTGAACGATTAATTGCATTTGCGATAATATCGCGATATGATAAAACGCGATTTCCTAACTGCAACTTGCGTGATTATAAGTTGGTCACGAGACGCGAGCTACAGCGAGTGGAGCTGTATATGTTGCTCAGTGGCAGGTGTTGTGCTGCAGAACATGCTGTGCTACCGCTGCTACTTCACGGGGTGACACTTTCAAACATTTCGGCCAGTGATCCCTGTCTTGAGGTTTTTGGCTTGCCAGGCGCACTGGTGCTCGGCATTTTGGCCAGACAACTGTCATATATGGTTTTGCGGTATTTTCTTAAGTGCTGGAACAAGTTCGTAGTGTTATCCTGTGAAGTAGCAACGGTAGCACGGCATGTTCTTCACAACACCTGCCGCTGCGCAACATCTTCTTTGAAACCAAAATAATTCCACACCACCGACGTGCTGTTCCTCTTCGAGACTAGTCTCACTTGTGTCAGTTTCTGACTGCTCCGTTGAGCCAGAGGCCATTGCGCAACAGCTGGGATCTCCACGAGGAAAAACATGTCTGTATCAGGACAGACAACGGATGAGGCTCCAGTGTTTTGGGCACACATTGCATCTTGCCAATGTTAAGTTATCATGTCGTGTGTGAGTGTGTTACTGACTTGGGAGCAGTAAGATACATATAATTTTAATTTATTATTTTTTTTCTTAAGACTGTAAATTTTGCACAGTGTTTAAAAAGTGCATGCCTTGTGTTTTTACACTACCTTTTTCTTACAGTGACTTTGTTTAAATTACTTAAATGCACAGTGGCAAAACCACAGATTTGTTGTTCTCATGTTTCTGTATTCTGTAATGAGCAGTGAAATAAAAATGTCATTTATTTCAAGTCATACATCTTTTAATTTAATTCTAACAAATTGGCCCAGCCTATGGGAAAGAACATTGTATACAAAATGTATCTGTAATATTGTGTTGGCCAAATTTAAATCAATCATTACGATTTTTGGGTTGGAAAAGAGGATAAAATAAAAAATCACATATTAAATCGCAATCGCAATATTGGGGGGAAAAAAAATCGCTATTAGATTATTTTCCCAAATCGTTCAGCCCTAGAGTGCAGATGGTGCATTAAGTAGTCTCACAGCCTGAGGGAAGAAGCTGCTCTGTAGTCGGGTGGTACGGCAGCGGATACTTCTGTACCTTTTGCCTGACGCAGCAGGGTGAACAGGCTGTGGCTGGGGTGGGTGTTGTCTTTTAGCTCTGCGCTAAAAGACAACACCCACCTTTTGGCTCTGCGCAGGCACCTCACCTCCCTGATATCACTGATGCTTGGTAGATGGGTACCAATGATGTTTTGGGCAGTTTTAATCACTAAAATAGCCCTATATGGTTTATGGGCACACATGGATATAGAGATGTTTTTTTGTTTTTTTTTTTGTTTTTTTTTTCGTTTTATGATAGAAATCAAGCAGCGACCAACAGACCCCTAGACACATTTAAGCAAACAGACTATTTATAAACTCTATTTGTTTTTGCTGTTAACGTCGGCAAAGGCAAAAAACACACAAACTTGGAGAACCAAGAGAAAATTGTAAACAAAATTAGCTTACAAATAAAAGCTGCTAATTCTGGTTTAAATAGAAAAATAGATTCACTTTTTTTTAAAAAATTCAATACTTTTACCTCTAACCCTACATTAAGTTGAATCCTGTAGCAGCAAAACTTTAAAGTCAACTTTAAGTCATGATGCAGGATTAACTGTAAACTGACTTTTTTTTTTTCAATGGCTTCCTTTTCAGATTCTTTGAGGGGGGGAAACAAAGTTTCAGAGTTTCAATAGAGTTCCCCAGTGGATGCAACAACTGTATCCAACACTTTATAAAAAGGACAGCATCAAATTTGATCATGAAGGCTAAGTAATCCCATAAAACCACGTGAAACAACTGTTTGCAGTTGTTGCATCCACTGGGGAATCGATTTGTATTGTAAACTGCAGGGCCAGCTGTATGCATGTTGCAATGTAACAAATTCATTGTAGTCACTATAGTTTATAAACAGCAGTCACAAGTTAATCTGGCAAACAGCAAGAGGCTGTGTGGTTGTTTTTGCCTGACATTAAATACTTTTGTGTGTGTGTGTTATTTTTTTTTTTTTACAAAATAAATATCTGCAATGTTTTCAGAGTAAACGATGAATTTATGTGCAAACCGTTATTTACTTGTTTACTGTTAGGTCCACAAGTATTTGGACAGATAAACAATATTCATAATCAGGGGCACCGCCAGGAATTTTGGGCCCCATGATAAAGAAAATATATAGATATTTACTCGATGATGGTTTAATAATTTTATATTAGTTTTTACCTATTTTTTGGGGCCCCTGTCAGGCAAGGGCCCTTGGAATTGTCCTAACTTTTCCCCCATATACGGCGCCCCTGTTCATAATGTTGCCCTTGCACACCACCACAGTGGATTTGAAATTGAGTAATCAAGACGTGATTGAAGTGTAGACTTTAAGCTTTTATTAAAGGTTTTTCAGTAAGTATACAGGACCTGGAGGAGGCCGTGTAGTTGTTATTGACTGACATATGTTATATTGTCAGACGTAGCGTGCAACAGGTACGCTAGTCTAGTGGTCTACTTAAATGACTTGCTTCCTTTAGGTTTCACACCCGGTATCGAACCCCGGGTGGATATTTTTTTTTATTTTGAAGAAAATAAAGCAAAATATGGAGTAGATTTCTGATCCCACCGTTTCACTAAACCACATGAACCACCAACAAGCTAAGTTGAGCAGATAGTTAGCCAAGTCTAGAAAATTATGAGAGATTTAATAATAGTCATTCAGGCGTTCGCGAGGTCAGCTACGTCCCCTCGCCGTGATTAGAACACCTACTGTTGCCACGAGAAACGCCCGACGTTTACAAACAAAAGGTCACCAGTTAACATGGAAACCAGTTAATCCGTAACACCGGGTTCACAATGGGGCTCTGTGGGCTGGCTACTAGACTATAGTCTATCCCTTGCAACCTGAAAACAGCGTTAGAGAATTTCCCTGGCTGGGATCAATAAAGTATATCTATCAATCTATTTAGCAGCTATGCTAACTGTTAGCGACCTGCAGGATTATTCCAGATTATATCCAGCTGCGCTTCAAACTTTGTTGGGAAAAAAAATCATGTGAAGCGGACAAACCTGTCGGGAACAGCCGGGCTCCGGGGTGTGAAAGCGCGTCCAGCAGCTTCCTCTGTCGCTCGTTGTCCTCTTTCAAACGGGAGATCTGCTCCTTGTAGTCCGCCAGCGCTCCGTCCATCAGCTCCGAGATCCGACCGGCAGCCGCATCCTGACGCCGCCGGACCAGCGAGCTCAGCTCCCGCAGCTCCGACATCCTGCTGCACCGAGCTGCTCCTCAGCGTGCAGAGGTGTAGACACCGAGCAGCATGCAGGGGATTATGGGACAGAGAGAGAGGGAGAGAGAGAGAGAAAGAGAGAGAGAGTGGGGGAGAGAGAGAGAGGAAGAGGAAGAAAGAGAGAGGGTCACGTGAGCAAGAGTTCAAAATGCGTCACGTGATTCTTCAACGTGATGCATTTTGTACTCCTCTCTCTCTCTCTCGCTACTTGATGTCCAGACTCCTGCAGTCTGAGGAGCAGCTCGGTGCAGCAGGATGTCGGAGCTGCGGGAGCTGAGCTCGCTGGTCTGGCGGCGTCAGGCTGCGGCTGCCGCTCGGATCTCGGAGCTGATGGACGGAGCGCTGGCGGACTACAAGAAGCAGATCTCCCGTTTGAAAAAAGACAACAAGCGACAGAGGAAGCTCCTGGACGCGCTTTTACACCCCGGAGCCCGGCTGTTCCCGACAGGTTTGCCGGCTTATAGGGTTTTTTTTTCCACCAAAGTTTGAGGCGCAGCTGGATATAACCCTGCAGGTCGCTAACAGCTAACAGTTAGCATAGCTGCTAACGCTGTTTTCAGGTTGCAAAGCAAAGACTCTAGTCTAGTAGCCAGCCCATAGAGCCCCATTGTGAACCCGGAAATGTTGAGTAAACCAACGTTTTATTGCAGAAATGTTAAGTACAGGTCCCCAGTATACAGAAACAGCTGGATGCTAATTTGCATATGTTGGTCAATTTGCATAATCGTCCATATTGACAATATACTTTGTTCTGTGTGGCCAATTTCTACAATATGGGAGTGGTTTTAGAGGATGCTGAATTCATTTTTGACACTTGACGTCATAAGGCCTCATCAGATCACAATATCGATTCAGTATCAATTAGTGATAGCCAGAGTTTAAGCTCACTTCCTTCAAGATGCAGCTCAGTCGGTTAGCCGTTAGCACACAAGCTAACTCTGCTGGTGAGCATATGCAGTTTTTTATTTATTTATTTTTTATTTTTTATTTTATAGATATAGATAGATATAGATATAGATATATAATCTGCCATCATAACCTTATTTACACCTAATCCTATGACCTCAACTGATTTTTTTTTTTTTTTTTTCTTTACCAACCAGGCGATCACTTCAAACAATTTCAGAAGAGAGTTGACATTTGAGAGACTTGAATTTTGGGTGTCAGCGCCATTTTTGAAGGTACATGAATGTAAACAAAAGGATTGGGGAAGAATAAGAAAGAATAAAAAGAGATGGGGAAGGAAAAAGAAAACGAAGGAGGACCCTACTTTGACAAACTCAACTTAAATGCGAAGCAAAGGTGCACAGAGAAACTGCAAGTTAATGGTGTTGATCCATATGTTTTGACGACCAAGGGCTGGATTCAAGACCTTGATGTACTCCCTCCACTGACTTTTCCAGACATTGTGAACCATCTCGTTTTTGGACTGAGAGCATATACGTTAAAAGAATTCAAAACCTATAAATCTTTAGAAGCCCATGAGCAGTTCAGCAGTGGATGGGTGCAAGATTTGCTAATTCAAAAGCCGGAGAACTACGAGAACACGCTTTTCAAAGTGGAAGTGACTGTTCTGTGCAGAGAAGTGAAGACAGTCACAGACAAACCTGCATACTGGATCCCTGAACAGACTCTGTTCTTACCTTTTCTTTTATCTGCTGGTACGGGTTTTTAACTTTAAAAAACAAAAAAAACGTCTGCAGAGCATTGTGCATGAGTGTAGCAAGATTGCTGGGTCTACCCTAAATGACCTGCCATCCACCCTACAAAAATAGAGCCATTAAGAAAGCCAGATCAATCCTAGATGATCCTAGTCACCCCCTACACTCAGAGTTCACACTGCTTCCGTCCGGCCGTAGATTTGTATCAAAAAGATGTAAGACCAACAGACACAAGAACTCTTTTATACCCACTGTCACTAGTTTTTTAAACACTATCACATGGCTGTTTTTTAACTAGTATGGTTCATTGGTTTGCATTGGTTTTATTGTTTTTTTTTTTTTTTTTTCTTTATGTTGTATTTATTTATCATGTCCACTGTCTCGATGAGTTGTATGTCCATGTATGTATGGAGGAGTGTTCTCTCTGCTGGCTGCACAACAAATTGCCCCATTGGGGATAATAAAGTTACCTTGACTTGACTTGACTTGACTCCTGGATGGCGAGACTGACAGGCCTGGCTTGAGGACTTCCAGGAAAATCAGCACAGCATCACCTACACCTTTGGAAATCAAACACTTATATGCAGATCTCCATGAAGCTGGTGGCAAATCTGCAGTACTGAGTGTGCTGCTGGACTACTGGTCATCAAATCGTATGGATCAACACTGTTAATAACTTGCAGTTTCTCTGTGTAACTTTGCTTCGCCTTTAATTTGAGTTTGTCGTAGTAGGGTCCTCCTTCATTTTCTTTTTCCTTCTCCATCTCTTTTTTGTTTTGTTCTTCTCCCCTAGCTCTTATTGTTTCTCATGTTCTTCTTGTTCGTTTTCCCAATCCTTTACTTTACATTCACATTCCTTCAAAAATGACGCCAACGCCCCAAAGTGCAAAGTGGTGTGAGGTAACTTCGCATTCTCTATAAAAGAAAAACCTGAACTTTAGGTTACTCTGTATTCCTTGTCACAGATGTTAGCTGGCTAAGAAGTAGTTAGTTCTCCTTGTCATGATGGCTCCACAGAGAAGCTCTACTTTCTTCTCTTTTGGCAAAATGAACAAATGATAGAAGATCAAACTATTTTTTGTCAAATGCAACAGCATAATGAAACTCAGTTGAATCCACCAAAAGAATCCAAAAAGAAAGCCATTAAAAAAGTTAACTCTCCTCAAGTGTCAGTTTACAGTTAATCCTGCATCATGACTTAAAGTTGACTTTGAAGTTTTGCTGCTACAGGATTCAACTTAATGTAAGATTAGAGGTAGAACAAATGAATTTTTTTTTTTTTTTTTTTAAGTGAATCTATTTTTCTATTTAAACCAGATTTAACAGCTTTTAATTATAAACAACCTAATTTTGTGTAAAAATTACTGTTGGTTCTCCAAGTTTGTGTGTTTTTTTGCCTTTGCCAACCTCAAAGGAAAAAATGAATAGAGTTTAAAAAATACTGTAGTTGACTGCATAAATAAGGATGTGGCGGGTGCATTATATGCAGGGGCGCCGCCAGGAATTTTGGGCCACATGAAAAAAAATATATATACACTACTCACAAAAAGTTAGGGATATTGGGCTTTCGGGTGAAATTTCAGGATGAACCTAAAATGCATTATAACCTTTACAGGTGAACTTAATGTGACCTTCTGTAAACTTTTGAATGCGCATGTCCAACTGTTCAATCTTTCAGTACTTTTTGCACAAGTTGCTGTTTTCTAACAAGGACTTTAACAAAAAAAATCAAAATTCACATCAGGTGTTTGATGCTCCAGCTCATCGAGGTCGTATCATTAGGGAACGGCTGCTGGAGACTGGGGTACCTCAAATGGAGTGGCCTGCACTTTCTCAGACCTGAATCCCATAGAAAACCTATGGGATCAGCTGAGTCGCCGTGTAGAGGCTCGGAGCTCTGTACCCCAGAACCTCAATGTCCTGAGGGCCGCCCTTCAAGAAGAGTGGGATGCCATGCCTCAGCAGACAATAAGTCGACTTGTGATCAGCATGAGACGTCGTTGTCAAGCTGTAACTGTTGCTCAAGGGCACATGACAAGTTATTGACACTGACATTTTTTGTTGTGGTATATCCACCACTGTTGTTGGCTTTTGTTTCAAGAAATTGTTTGAGATGAGGAAATCACCAGTGTATGCTTCTACTTAAATGCCCTACTTTCATGATATAATATCACTGTAGCGTGAACTTTTTACATTTTCCATAAATTTCACCCAAAAGCCAAATATCCCTAACTTTTTGTGAGTAGTGTAAATTTACTCGATGATGGTTTAATAATTGTGTCTTAGTTTTTGCTTATTTTTGGGGGCCCCTGTCAGGCAAGAGCCCTTGGAATTGTCCTAACTTTTCCCCCATATACGGCACCCCTGATTATATGTGTGTCTGGTAAAGAGTCTGATTGCCATGGAGACAAAGGATCTCCTGAAATGCTCTGTTCTGCAGCCAAGTGCTACAGCTGTTCCTCTGTTGGGCAAAGAGTCTGTGGAGAGGCTGTCCTGCCGTAACTGTGGGAACCACCCCGCTGGCTGAAGCTCAAGAGATCCTTTTCATAACATTTGGCTGTGGAGGTGGACCTTCCAGACAGGATGGCTGCTCCTCTGTCTTCGTGAAAGTCCCAGGAGGCCCCCCTGGTGCCCCCAACATATTTGCTTAAATGTTTATAGGGATCTATTGGTCACTGCCTGATTTCTTTTATAAAATGAAAAAAACATCTCAAGATCTATGTGTGCCCATAAACAACAGGGCTATTTCCAACCTGCCTCTTAGTTTGTAAAATTTTAGAAAAAGTTAAGCATCTCACAGATTCTTGGATGCACGTAGTAGCTTGCATTTTAATCGTAGCCCAAAAAAGGTTCAACAACTCAGTTTTGCATTTGGTGTACACCTTCCAGTTATGGTTTCCTTAATGTGTGTGTGTGTGTGTGTGTGTGTGTGTGTGTGTGTGTGTGTGTGTGTGTGTGTGTGTGTGTGTGTGTGTGTGTGTGTGTGTGTGTGTGTGTGTGTGTGTGTGTGTGTGTGTGTGTGTGTGTGTGTGTGTGTGTGTGTGTGTGTGTGTTTCAGTGTTGCCCAAGCAGCTGCTGCTGAATAAAGAAGAGAAGCAGGAGTGGAGCCCCAGTGTGGACCAGGAGCAGCCAGAGCCGCCACACGTTAAAGAGGAGCAGCAGGAGCTCTGGGCCAGTCAGGAGGCAGAGCAGCTACAAGATATCAAGTTCCCATTCACCGATGTCACTGTGAAGAGTGAAGATGATGGAGAGGAAGCGGCCAGGAACGTAGATCCAGCTGCTGATTTCCATCCAGCTAGTAATGGCCAGCTCCTCTCCTCACACTCCTCTGACTCTGAGACTGATGACAGTGAACATTACGTGGAGGAGGCTGGAGAATCTCAGTCAGGTTCATCCTCAGTGAGTGAAGTCCTTGTCAGCCTTGGCAGATCTGATGTTATAGAGAAACCATCTTCCTCCTCTGTGAACAAAAACACAAGAGTGCAACAGTGGAAGTGCCATGTTTGTGGTTCAAGCTTTAAAAAGAGACAGAAGTTAAATAAGCACATGAGGATGCACAAGAGAGAGAAACCATTCAGCTGCCCATTTTGTGCTCTTAGATTTTCACATAAAAGGAGCTTAAACAGACACATAAGAAACCACATAGGAGAGAAACCATTTAGCTGCTCAGAATGTCACAAAAGTTTTTCAGATAAGCGTATCTTAGAAAGGCACTTGAGAGTCCACACAGGAGAGAGACCGTTCACCTGCTCAGTTTGTCATAAAGGTTTTAGAGATAAACCTTCTGTAAAAGTACACATGAGAGTTCACACAGGAGAGAAACCATTTAGCTGCTCAGAATGTGACAAAAGCTTTTCAGATAAGCGTATCTTACAAAGGCACATGAAAGTCCACACAGAAGAGAGACCGTTCAGCTGCTCAGTTTGTCATAAAGGTTTTAAAGATAAACCTTCTGTAAAAGTACACATGAGACTCCACACAGGAGAGAAACCATTTAGCTGCTCAGAATGTGACAAAAGATTTTCAGATAAGCGTGTCTTACAAAGGCACATGAAAGTCCACACAGAAGAGAGACCGCTCAGCTGCAGTGTGTCTGAGTGAAGTTACAGCCAGTGTGGACATCTTAAACAGTATAAGTGTGATGGTAAGAGCTGCAGAGCTGCTACTTCAGCTGGACTGTTCAACCGGACAATAAAGCAGAAAACTTGCTGAGAGTCCATCACTCAGGGCGAGTAAAGTCAAACCCTCGTCAGTCAGTGTTGCAGTTGGAGATGCAGCCACGTCTGAACACTGCTCACACACATCTTGTGTTACTGCAGCCTCATGTAAGAGAGCAAATCTTGTTTTTGCTGTTTGGCTCAAAGTCAATTTTCTGTTCCCATGTCGGTTTGATTTTCTGCTACATGTCAGTTAACGTCACGGGCAGGAACTCAGCATTTCTTATTCTTTGATGGAATTCTGTTTTCACACGTGGATTTTGTACAGTGGTTACACACTTGACTCTAACGGGAGACATTTTTAACATGTTAATGGTGAACAGTTCAACAGTGAAGGGAAATCTTAATGCTTCAGCACACCGAGACATTTTGGACAATTCTCTGCATACAGCTTTGTGGGACCAGTTTGGGGAAGGTCCTTTTCTGTCCCAGCATGACTGAGCCCCAGTGCACAAAGCAGCCCCATAAAGGCATGGCTGGCTGAGTTTGGTGTGGAAGAACTTGAGCGGCCCGCACAGAGCCCCGACCTCAACCACGTCCAACAACTCTGGGATCAACCAGAACGGAGATTGTGACCTGAGCCCTCTGGTCCAACATCAGTGTCTGACCTCACAAATGCTCTTCTGGATTTAGAATGAGAGATCAGAGAATCTCCTGGAGGTGGAAGGTAGAGGTGGAACAATACTTTTGTTCATATACTGTGTTTGTGTATATATGTCAATAAAATCTTCATTGAATCTGTCTTTAAGTCATTTCTCCAGATGTGTTTCAGTGTAACTGCATATACTGATTTGTTTTTGGGGGTTTTTTTCTCTGGTGGTGAGAGTGAGAGACCTCTTGATGTGATATTTACAACTTGGGACATTTAAACTCTCCACAAACCAACAACCCAGTCCAGTTACTGCATTTTTTAAAAAATCGAACCCATTTTTGTAACATCTCTCCCAAAGTCCCTGTGTCTTTTGATCCTTCCCAAAATGCTGTTCTATCTGGACATGTATGGGTCTAGCTACTAAATATAGTTTAGAAAATATTAGCTTTGATTACATGTAGCTGGCTTCAGTTGTGGTTATGTGTGGGCTGAATGACCACTCGGCGAGATGCAGGGAAGCTGGAGTTTTTCTGCCGAGGGTTTTGCCATGGATTTATAGATTAACCCAACCCCCCCTCTCTTCTAAAGGAAACTCTTCTGGAGCTTATCAAGTTTGATATATGTTAATACTAGCATACTGTTAAATAAATAAAGCATTCTCTGAAGCAAAAAGAAAACCTATAGCTGCAAAGTGTAATCTTAAAAAATAGGCCAGTTTGTATTTTATTATGAAGCCATAATTCCTTAAGCCATAATTAATGGAAAGCATTTCATGTTCAATTTCAATTCAATTCAATTTTATTTATTTGTATAGCCCAGAATCACAAATTACAAATTTGTCTCAAAGGGCTTTACAGAAAAATAGAACATCTTCTGTCCTTAGACCCTCACATCGGATGAGGAACAACTCCCTAAAAAAAAACCTTTAACGGAGAAAAATGGGAAGAAACCTCAGGGGAGCAACAGAGGAGGGATCAATAAAGTCTATCTATCTATCTATCTATCTATCTATCTATCTATCTACCTATCCCTCCCCAGGACAGACAGACGTGCAATAGATGTTGTAAACACAGAAAACAACAACAAAAGATATACATGCATAATACAAAGTCACTAAGGTGTAAAGGAGATCTGAAAGATAGGATGGGGCAAACCCATTTAAGATTTTGTAGGTTAACAGAAGCACCTTAACGTCAGATCTAATATGCACAGGAAGCCAATGAAGGGAGGCAAGAATTGGAGTAATATAATCAAATTTTCTTGTTCTAGTTAAGACCCTAGCTGCAGCATTTTGAACCATCTGGAGACTTTTGGTGCTGGCCTGTGGGAGACCTGAAAACAGAACATTGCAGTAATCAAGTCTGGCTAAAACAAATGCATGAATTAAGGTCTCTGTGTCAGCCATGGACAGGGAAGACCGAATTTGTGCTATATTACGTAAGTGATAACAGGCGGTCTTGGTGATATCCTTGATGTGCCTGTCAAAGGATAAGCAGGGATCAAAAGTAACACCGAGATTTTTGGCTGCCACACTTTGTGAACTCACACAGTTGTCAAGTAGAACTGTTCAAAACAGTGTCTATGTCTGGGAAGGCCGACTACTAACATCTCAGTTTTATCTGAGTTTAATAGTAGGAAATTTAGTGACATCCAATTTTTTACCACAGCCAGACAGACCTCTAATCTATTGATCTCTGTGGGATCATCAGCCTTTATGGGCAAATATAGCTGAGTATCATCAGCATAACAATGGAAATTAATACCATGGCTACGTATAATTTGTCCAAGTGGCGAAATGTACAGGGAAAAGAGGAGAGGACCCAGGACTGAGCCCTGAGGTACCCCGCATTTAACATTGGAGAATTTGGATCTAGTATTATTGTACATGACACACTGTGTTCTTTCAGATAAGTATGCACGAGCCAGGCCAGTGACACCAAAATTCTGTTAGTCTATCTAATAGAATGCAGTGATCAACAGTATCAAAGGCTGCACTGAGGTCCAGTAATAGAAGCAGTCCACATCAATAGCCAACAGAAGATCGTTGGCAACTCTAGTAAGTGCTGTCTCAGTGGAGTGACAGGCCCTGAAAGCTGATTGGAAAGGCTCATACAGCTGATTCACTGCCAAATGGGTGGAGAGTTGTTGAAATACAACTCTCTCAAGCACTTTAGACATGAACGGGAGATTGGAAACTGGGCGATAGCTATTTAAGGAACTATAATCAAGATGTGGTTTCTTTAAAAGCGGTCTGACCACAGCTGTCTTAAAGCTGCTGGGCACAATGCCAGTACTAAGAGATAAATTAACAATATCTAGCATTGTAGAGCCCAGTAAAGGCCAGGATTCTTTATAAAGCTTGGCAGGTAGCGGATAAAGAAAGCAGGTTGTCGGTTTAGAGGCTATCACAAGCTTAGATAAGGTATCAAGTGAGTCAGCCTCAAAAACCGAGATAATAAGGACTGTTGGTGAGCTAGCGACTACCAATGAGTCCGCAGGAGCTGCAGCGGATTCAGAATAAATTTTTTGCCTGATTTCCTCAACCTTGTTACTAAAAAAGTCCAGAAAATCATCTGCTGTAAGTGATGAGCTAAAACTCCAGGCAACTGCTGGCTAAACGCAGCAACAACAGAGGGACCAATATGGCGCCTAGTGATTACATCTGTGCCACCACTAACAAGACAGGCCAGTGATGCCTCAAATTTAATAAGAAAATGATCTGACACAGCAGAGGTGGCTGATAAGACAGTCAGATCAGAAACAGCAATCCCTTTAAACAAGACCAGATCAAGGATATTACCATTGCAATGAGTTGCCTCTTGAACAGACTGAGTAAATCCAAATGTATCAATAAGATTTGAAAATGCTTTACTCAGTGGATCATCAGCCTTATTTATACAGATATTAAAATCTCCAAAAACCAAGATCTGTTCAGAATGGGTAACTAAGCCTGACAAAAATTCACCAAAGTCATCTAAAAACTGAGAATAAGGACCAGGCGGTCGATAGATCACCACCATATAAAATGGAGAAAGGCTATTCATGGCTGATGTTAACTTAGCATAAAGACTTGAAGTCTATGGAAGTTGTTAGCCTGGCTCTGTGAAAAAAGTGACAAAAAAAAAGACAACCACCTTACAGCAGCTCTGAAGCTGTCTGATTTACACAGTGGATCATGTGGATTTGAAAAACATATCTTACAATTTAAAAAAACATTTTTGAGGAGAAGATAATTAGTGCTGGATTTTTTGTTTTGAGGATAGAGATACATTTCCGCCGGCTCAGCCAGGGAGCCGCACCTAGCCACAGAGATTGTCTGTGGGTCTGCCACTGCACCGGGCTCCCGTGACCATCAGAATGTCCACCACCCTAATCATTCATGTCCAGCACCACGGGCTGCACCGTGACCGCCTCCGTGTCCAGAACCATGGACAGCACCCAGTCCACCACTATAATCAGCACCATGGACCACAACCTGATTACCTTCATATCCAGCACCACGGACAGCGCCTTGTTCAGCAGCAATATGTTTTCTTTTTGCTTCAGTGTATGCTGTATTAACAGTATGCTAGTATTAACATATATCAAGCTTTACAAGCTGTGTTATCAAATATGTTCTGTTGGTGAAATGGTTCTTTTGATAGTAAAGGTCACTGACCTCTGATCTAGTCTCTTGTGAGATCATCAGTTTTTCTAAACTTTTTTTTTTTTTTTTTTTGATGTACCCAAACCTTTTGGTCAATACTTATATTTTAGTAAAAAAAAAAAAAAAAAAAAAAAAAAAAAAAGTGTATTTACACTGCTCTGCCTGACTCTCTTGCATTTGGATCCTAGTATTTCCTAACTCCTTCTAGCTCTGGTGCTCCCTGGTGCACCTTTATGAGTAGAAATCCACAATGGTTTATACTGACAACACACCATAAAAATCCCATTCATGTGTGAGTGAAGCCAAGTTCTAATACTCACCAGTCACTTTGTGACTCTGGCTGTGAAAACTGCTCTATAAATAAAATTTGCTTACCTACTTAATACATACACTAATAAACAGATTGACAAGACAGAGAAATAAAGATCATATGTAAGTTACGTGATTTAGAAACCTGAAGTGTTTGTGAACTACATAGTCTCTACAGTGTACTTACTCACAGGGTGTGGAAAGTGTATATAAATCCATGACAAAACCCTCTGCAGAAAAACTTCCCTGCAACTCTCTGAGTGGCCATTGACCCCACACGTAACCATGACTGAAGCCAGATACGTTGTTCTTAAAGGTAATATTTTCTAAAATATATTTAGTAGGTACACCCATTTATGTCCGGATAGAATAGCATTTTGAGAAGGATCAAAGGACACAGGGACTTTTGCAGAGATGTTACACAAATGGGTATGATATCAAAAATGTGGTAACTGAACTGGGCTGTTGGTTTGTGGAGAATTTAAATGTCCCAACTTGTAAATATCACATCAACAGGTCTCTCACCCCCACCAGAGAAAAAAAAAGTATCAGTATATGCAGTTACACTGAAACATGTCTGGAGAAATGACTTCAGTACAGATTCAATGAAGATTTTATTCTCACACACGCACGCACGCACGCACGCACGCACGCACGCACGCACGCACGCACGCACGCACGCACGCACGCACGCACGCACGCACGCACGCACGCACGCACGCACACACACACACACACACACACACACACACACACACACACACACAAATATATTGGTCCACCTCCACCTTCAGGAGCTCCTCTGACCTCCCATTCTAAATCCAGAGGAAAATTTGTGAGATCACGTGGCTGCATCTCCAACCACAACACTGACTGACGAGGGTTTGACTTTGCTCGTCCTGGGCGATGGACTCTCAGCAAGTCCTCTGCGTTACTGTCCTGTTGAACAGTCCAGCTGAAGCAGCAGCTCTGCAGCTCCAGCTCTGCGGCTCTTACCATCACACTTATGCCGTGTAAGATGTCCAGAGTAGCTGTAACTTCTCCCACACACAGTGCAGCTGAACGGTCTCTCTCCTGTGTGGACTCTCATGTGCCTGTGTAAGACACGCTTATCTGAAAATTTTTTGTCACATTCTGAGCAGCTAAATGGTCTCTCTCCTGTGTGGACTCTTATGTGTACTTTTACAGAAGCTTTATATCTAAAACTTTTATGACAAACTGAGCAGCTAAATGGTCTCTCTCCTGTGTGGACTCTCATGTGTGTCTTTAAGTGTTGTTTGTCTATAAAACTTTTGTCACAATCCGAACAGCTGAATGGTTTCTCTCCTGTGTGGACTCTCATGTGTACTTTTAGGTTAGTTTTATCGCTAAAACCTTTATGACAAACTGAGCAGCTAAATGGTTTCTCTCCTGTGTGAACTCTCATGTGTACATTTAAGTAAGTTTTATCACTAAAACTTTTATGACAAACTGAGCAGCTAAATGGTTTCTCACCTGTGTGGACTGTCATGTGTCTGTTTAAGTCCCTTTTCGCTGAAAAATGTTTGCCACAAAATGAGCAGCTGAATGGTTTCTCTCTCTTGTGCATCATCATGTTCATATCTAAGTTCTGTCTTTGTTTAAAGCTTGAACCACCAGCAAAGCACTTCCACTGTTTCCCTCTTGTGTTTTGGTTCACCATGTCCTCCATGTCATCTTCACTGTCATCAGTCTCAGAGTCAGAGGAGTGTGAGGAGAGGAGCTGGCCATTACTAGCTGGTTGGAGATCAGCAGCTGGATCTACGTTCCTGGCCGGTTCCTCTCCAGCAGCTTTTGTTTCCATCTTTACAGTGGAGCTGCTGGCCGGAGGCTCTGCCTCTCTGCTCTCCTCACTTTGGCTTTGATGAAGCTGTGAGGGCCCAGCTTCCTCTTCATCATCTTCATTCTTCACAGTGACAACGGTGAATGGGACCTTGATATCTTGAAGCTGCTCTGCCTCCTGACTGGCCCAGAGCTCCTGCTGCTCCTCTTTAACGTGTGGCGGCTCTGGCTGCTCCTGGTCCACACTGGGGCTCCACTCCTGCTTCTCTTCTTTACACACCAGCAGCTGCTTGGGCAACACTGAAACACACACACACACACACACACACACAGACACACATACACAGACACACATACACAGACACACATACACAGACACACACACACACATTAAGTCATTGGCTGCCATTGACGGCTGCCATTCAAATCCAAACGTTGACTGCCAATGACAGCGTGCAACGTCAATTAGACTTTTCAATGGGAGAGTCTCTCTTCCCCCTCCCCCCTGCACACACCCCCACCTGGCAAGGCACACAGGACAGTGCAACACCTTTTCCCCCTCACCTGATCCCCTCCTTCACATCACTCAAGGCCTACAGAGGACGAGTTTATCCCGTCAAGGGGCCCAACATGCCCTCTCTTCACCCATGTCGCACTCACGTCCTGGACCGCAATCACCACCACAGTCACCCACTAAGGAGCTAATCATGTCTGCCAAGTTCAAGCTCAGTCAGATTGGTGAACTTCTAAGCAGCAAATACGTCTGGCAAGAATGAACTATTTTTCGAAGATTATTACAGAGAATTCAGGAAACTCTAGAATATTGTTCTCCACTATTGACCAGCTACTCAACACTGCTCCCACTTCACCACAGTCCTCTGCATCTAGATGTGAAGAACTTGCACTGTTCTTCAATAACAAAATAACATCAATTGGAACTACTATTCCTGTTAATCCAGACACTGATGCAAACGCAGGTGATCTCATAAAATTCTGGGATGTAACCATGGGGATATTCACCAGCATAACATTATCTGAGCTTTGTAAGACTGTCACTGAATGCAACTCCACTACCTCATGTGTTGACCCTGTGCCTACAGTCTTGGCACTGATCACCCTACCCCCAAACAGAGAGGCGGGACTAATCAGTGAAATCACCTGGTGGAGTTGTTGGTTGGAATGAAAACCTGCAGCCTCTTGGCCCTCCATGGCACGAGTTTGAGACCCCTGCCATAGGGTATTTAAGGCAGGGAGCCTAAACTCTATCACTAATCGATATTTAATCGATATCGAGTCTTGTGAGCCAGTGAGCCATCTCACTTGAAATCAGCGTTAGCAGCCATGCTAACTGTTAGCTGTTAGCCTTGCTCGACCTGCAGGGTTATCCATCTGCGCCTCAAACTTTGGTGGAAAAAAAAAAGTCCTGTTAAGTGGACAAACCTGTCGGGAACAGCCGGGCTCCGGGGTGTAAAAGCGCGTCCAGCAGCTTCCTCTGTCGCTCGTTGTCTTCTTTCAAACGGGAGATCTGCTCCTTGTAGTCCGCCAGCGCTCCGTCCTGCAGCTCCGACATCCTGCTGCACAAACGTCCTCGTCAGTCTGCGGGAGTCTGGACACCGAGCAGCATGTGGGGGAGAGTGTCACGTGAGCAGAAGTTCAAAATGCTGCTTCTTCTTCTTCTTCTTCTTCTTCTTCTTCTTCTTCTTCTTCCTTCTTCTTCTTGAGTTTTAACGGCGGCTGGCAAACATTGAATTGCAGCATTACCGCCACCTACTAGTCTGGAGTGTGGATCACTATGACTACCTCCCCATAAAATTAAATAAATAAATAAATAACCAGAAGTTATATCCTCCCTGTTAAATCACTCCTTCTCAAAAACTCAAACATAAACTCATAACTCTTATTCCCTGACTGTTGTTGTAATATTGTCCTGATGTCAAATGGTATTTTATTGTCTGTTTATTTCATATCCCTTGACAATGTATCATTGCATGTTCTATAGTTTCTTGTTGCCCACATTCCCCTGTATTGTGTCTTGATATTATTGTTTCCTCTCTTCTGTTCCGTCCTGTAGCTCTCATTCCTCCCACTTCCCTTTGTATTGTGTAAAACCACCGCCCTGCCCTGTCTTCCTCCCATTGCTTTTGCCCTCTACTCCTCAATCTTTGTTTAATTATATTCTTGATTTCTGATTTACTAATATTAATTTCCAGTTCAAAATTTCTACTTTTTAGCTCATGTGACTCTCTCTCTCTCTCTCTCTCTCTCTCTCTCTCTCTCTCTCTCTCTCTTTCTCAGATGTCATAATACTGAGTAAAAGCTCTCACTCTGCCCCCCTGAAGGAAATCACATGAACTGTAATCTATCTCATTACACTCCCTTCTCTTTGGTTTCCAAGAAGACAAAGAAACAGTTTTAGGCGCATTTTGGTGAGCTTTATCAGAATCAGAACCAGGACAACATTATTTATCCCCAAATGGGCAATTCAGTTTGCAGTCTCCAGTCCTTATAATTTACAATTTCAAATCAAATCACAATGCAATATAGTACTACACAGAAACAGCAATCAACTGTTCCGCAGCAGCACAGCACATGGTGTACATCAAAAGCTCTCTCATGTACATATCTAACAAATAAATACATGTGAGATGGAAGGACAAATATAATATAAAAGACAAATATACCTTTAAATATAGAAGGATAGAGCTACTCTTGATATTTGGCATTTATCAGCCTGATAGAAGAAGGAATAAAAGGGTGTGAATAGTGATTTGTTTTTGTCCTTGTTGTATAATAGCGCCGCCCTGAGGGCAGTAAGTAAACCACATGTCCTTTCGTGAACTCTACCCTGCGTTCCAATACCCATACTACCATACTATTTAGTAGGGAAAAAAAGAATTAGTATGTTCCAATACATACTAAACTACATACTTTGTAAGGGCAGCTGCAGTACATACTAAAAGTAAAAAGTATGCGATTTGGAACGCAGGGCTAGTCTTTAAACTAATAATCTTGGAGCAGACCTTGATGAGGCCTGTTGTTGTCTTTCAGTGACCGCCCACCAAACCAACATACAAATGATTTTTAATTTAACTTTAAAAACTACTGATTTCTGTTAAATTTAATTTCCCTATCACTGTCATGCGCGGTTTCAACACTATTAATGTAGTCAACACGAGCCTAAAATACCGAATGTCAGCAAGTACAGCATGAGCTGTTCACACTAATCCTGAAATACTAACAAGTTTTTTTTTTTTTTTTTTTTTTTTTTTTTATGTAACTGTATTGATATAACAACAGACTCATCTATGATGTGCAGGTGAATTATAAAAATTCTTGCACTGACAACTAATTGCCAAAAATGTTAACAGCATTTGTGCTCTCAAATGTCCAACTATGTGAAATTTCCTTGAATCACGTGACGTATTTTGAGCTTTTCCTCACGTGACCCTCTCTCTTTCTTCCTCTTCCTCTCTCTCTCCCCCACTCTCTCTCTCTCTCTTTCTCTCTCTCTCTCTCTCTCTCTCTCCCTCTCTCTCTGTCCCATAATCCCCCTGCATGCTGCTCGGTGTCCACACTTCTGCAGGCTGAGGAGCAGCTCGGTGCAGCAGGATGTCGGAGCTGCAGGAGCTGAGCTCGCTGGTCCGGCGGCGTCAAGATGCGGCTGCCGCTCGGATCTCGGAGCTGATGGACGGAGCGCTGGCGGACTACAAGAAGCAGATCTCCCGTTTGAAAGAAGACAACGAGCGACAGAGGAAGCTGCTGGACGCGGTTTTACACCCCGGAGCCTGGCCGTACCCGATAGGTTTGTCCGCTTCACAAGATTTTTTTTCCACCAAAGTTTGAGGCGCAGCTGGATATAATCTGGAATAACCCTGCAGGTCGAGCTAGGCTAGCAGCTAACAGTTAGCATAGCTGCTAACGCTGTTTTCAAGTTGCGAGGCAAAGACTCCTCATCAGATCACAATATCGATTCAGTATCGATTAGTGATAACCAGGGTTTAAACTCACTTTCTTAAAGCAGCAGCTCAGTCAGTTAGCCGTTAGCACACAAGCTAATCCCGCTGGGGAGCACGTGGAGTTTTTTGTTTGTTTGTTTTCTATCTTCCACCATTAACTTTTTTTTTTTTTTTTTTACAGCTAATCCTATGACCTCAGCTGATTTTTTTTTTTTTTAACCAACCAGGTGATCACTACAAACCATTTCAGAAGAGAGTTGACACAAACTGATATTTAACAAAAAAAATAAAAAATAAAAATAATAATAATAATAATACTGCTTGAAAACAACACAGCAACAACGGTGTAACTTAATATATATATATATATATATATATATATATATAAAAATATATAAGAAAAACCCGAACTTTAGGTTGCTTTGTATTCCTTGACACAGATGTTAGCTGGCTAAGAAGTAGTTAGTTCTCCTTGTCATGATGGCTCCACAGAGAAGCTTGACTTTCTTCTCTTTTGGCAAAATGAAGAAATGATAGAAGATCAAAGTCTTTTGGTCCAATGCAACAGCATAATGAAACTCAGTTGAAACCACCAAAAGAATCTGAAAAGGAAGCCATTAAAAAAGTTAACTCTCCTCAAGTGTTAGTTTACAGTTAATCCTGCATGTTGACTTTAAAGTTTTGGTGCTACAGGATTCAACTTAATGTAGGATTAGATGTAAAAGTATTGAATGAAAAAGCTATTTAAACCAGATTGAACAGCATTTAATTGTGAACTATCAATTTTTTTTTTTTTTTTTTAAATTACTGTTGGTTCTCCAAGTTTGTGTGTTTTTTGCCTTTGCCAACCTTAAAGGAAAAAATGAATAGAGTTTTAAAAATACTGTAGTCGATTGCATAAGTAAGGATGTGGCAGGGGCATTATATGTATGTGTCTGGTAAAGAGTCTGATTGCCATGGAGACAAAGGATCTCCTGAAATGCTCTGTTCTGCAGCCGAGTGCTACAGCTGCTCCTCTGTTGGGCAAAGCGTCTGTAGAGAGGCTGTCCTGCCGTAACTATGGGAACCATCCCGCTGGCTGAAGCTCAAGAGATCCTTTTCACAACATTTGGCTGTGGAGGTGCTCAGGATTGTTATTTTTTGTACCAAATAGTTAAAGGAAGTTGTTAAGCAAGAAGCCATTGATTTAAGTGGTATAAATTTTGGAAATGTATGTTGTAATGAGGCCACTGTCACCACCGTCAGAGGCAGTTATATTTGTTTTAAATGAATATACGTACAATATGTTTTTTTGGTGCCATTGAATTATTTAAGTATTAGTCTCTTTAATATAAATATATGTTTTTCAAATAAAAAAAAACATTACAGTGACGGTGTTGACAAAAACAAAGTAGCCTAATAACTGGAAAAATGCCTATTTTATGGGAAAAAAAATGCAAAATGAGGAGGTTGCACCGGTACATTGCTGAACAGCCAAGACCTTGGCCTATAATGATATACCTTCAGATTTTGTAATTTAACTCACTTTTTTTTTTTTTTTCAAAATTAAAACCTGTTTTATCCAAATTCCCAATAATCAGTGTTTTTATAAAATAAAAAAACACCTCAAGATCCATGTGTGCCCATAAACCATAGGGCTATTTCCAAACTGCTTTTTAGTTTGTAAAAATTCAGAAAAAATTGAGGAGCTCACAGAGTCTTTGATGCACATAGTAGCTTGTATTTTATCGTAGCCCCTAAAAGGGTCCAACAACTCAGTTTTGCATTTGGTGTGCACCTTCCAGTTAAGGTTCTATTAAAGTGTGTGTGTGTGTGTTTCAGTATTGCCCAAGCAGCTGCTGGTGTATAAAGAAGAGAAGCAGGAGTGGAGGCCCAGTGTGGACCAGGAGCAGCCAGAGCCGCCACACGTTAAAGAGGAGCAGCAGGAGCTCTGGGCCAGTCAGGAGGCAGAGCAGCTTCAAGATATCAAGTTCCCACTCACCGCTGTTACTCTGAAGAGTGAAGATGATGAAGAGGAAGCTGGGCCCTCACAGCTTCATCAAAGCCAAACTGAAGAGAGCAGAGAGGCAGAGCCTCCGGCCAGCAGCTCCACTGTAAAGATGGAAACAGAAGCTGCTGGAGAGGAACCGGCCGGGAATGTAGATCCAGCTGTTGATCTCCAACCAGCTTGTAATGGCCAGCTCCTCTCCTCACACTCCTCTGACTCTGAGGCTGATGACAGTGAAGATGACATGGAGGAGGCTGGAGAAGCTCAGTCACGTTCATCCTCAGTGAGTGAAGTCCTTGTCAGCCTTGGCAGATCTGTCATTAGAGAGAAACCATTCAGCTGCTCATTTTGCAGTCATAGTTTTTCAAAGAAATGTGACTTCAACAGACACCAGAGAGTCCACACAGGAGAGAAACCATTCAGCTGCTCAGTTTGTCATAAAAGTTTTAGAGATAAAACTTATTTAAAAGTACACGTGAGAGTTCACACGGGAGAGAGACCATTTAGGTGCTCAGAATGTCACAAAAGCTTTTCAGATAAGCGTGTCTTACAAAGACACATGAGAGTACACACAAGAGAGAAACCATTTAGCTGCTCAGAATGTGACAAAAGCTTTTCAGAAAAGCGTATCTTAGTCAAGCACATGAGATTCCACACTGGAGAGACCGTTCAGCTGCAGTGTGTGTAGGAGAACATCTGGACATCTTAAACAGCACAAGTGTGATGGTAAGAGCCGCAGAGCTGGAGCTGCAGAGCTGCTGCTTCAGCTGGACTATTCAACAGGACAATAAGGCAGAGACTTGCTGAGAGTCCATCGCCCAGGACGAGTCAAGTCAAACCCTCGTCAGTCAGTGTTGCAGTTGGAGATGCAGCCACGTCTGAACACTGCTCACACACATCTTGTGTTACTGCAGGCTCATGCAAGAGAGCAATTCTTGTTGCTGCTGTTTGGCTCAAAGTTAAGTTTCTGTTCCCAAGTCGGTTTGATTTTCTGTCACATGTCATTTAAAGTCCTGGGCAGGAACTCAGCATTTCTTTTTTTTTTTTTTGGTGGAATTCTGTTTTCAGACACGTGGATGTTTTTCAGTGGTTACACACTTGACTCTATTAGGGGACATTTTTAATGTGTTAATGGTGAACAGTTCAACAGTGAAGGGAAAGCTTCATGCTTCAGCTCACCGAGACATTTTGGACAATTCTCTGCTTCCAGCTTTGTGGGAACAGTTTGGGGAAGGCCCTTTTCTTTCCCAGCATGACTGAGCCCCAGTGCACAAAGCAGCTCCATAAAGGCATGGCCGGCTGAGTTTGGTGTGGAAGAACTTGAGCGGCCCGCACAGAGCCCCGACCTCAACCCCATCCAACACCTTTGGGATCAACTAGACCGCAGACTGTGAGCCGGGCCCTCTGGTCCAACATCAGTGTCTGAACTCACAAAGGCTCTTCTGGATTTAGAATGAGAGGTCAGAGAATCTCCTGGAGGTCAAACATGGAGGTGGACCAATACTTTTGTCTATATACTGTATGTGTATATATGTTAATAAAATATTCATTGAAACTGTCCTGAAGTCGTTTCTTCAGAAGTGCTTCAGTGTAACTATATACTGATTTATTTATTTATTTTTTATTTGTGGTCGGGTTGAGAGACCTTGATGTGATATTTACAACTTAAGACATTTAAATTCTCCACAAACCAACAGCCCAGTCCAGTTACCGCATTTTTGACATCCGTTTCCGTTTGTGTAACATCTCTGCAAAAGTCCCTGTGTCCTTTGGTCCTTCACGTAATGCTATTCTATCCAGACATGTATGGGTCTAGCTACTAAATATAGTTTAGAAAATATTAGCATCAAAACCAACGTATCTGGCTTCAGTCATGGCTGAGTGTGGCTGAATGACCACTCAGGGAGTTGGAGGGAAGCTAGAGTTTTTCTGCAGAGGGTTTTGTCATGGATTTATATACACTTTCCACACCCTGTGAGTAAGTGCACTGTAGAGACTATGTGGTTAGCAAACACTTTGCAAATGTTTATTCAGGTGTCATTCCATGTGGTCACTAAGGTGATAAACAGGACACATTTGTAAGATCCAGGCCTGGAAACCTGGATCCTACAAAGTGTTATGATATAAGTTACAGCTGATCCGATTTACTGCAGGGGGGCAGAGTGGGATCTTATATTCAGGATTATGACATCTGAGAGAGAGAGCTTGATGATGATAGTTTTTTTTTTAAATTATTATCACTCTTTTATTTTGTGCAAAGAGATTGACAGACATGTCGCTTTGAGCTGAAAATCTGCTTCATAGCTGACAAGTTTGAACTAAACCTGTTAATGCAAGTCCAGTAATTAAACTAATCAATGCGGGGATTATGCACTACGCTCCCCTCTACCCATTTGGCAAATGTCCGCTCTCTGGCAAACAAAATAAAAGAACTGCTGCTTCTCGGTTCTAAAAACTCAGACATTCCATCCTTAAGGAAGAAAATCTGCTAAGCCTGTAGTGAGGACGGTGAAGAAATGGACAGAGGAGTCAAAGCTGGAGCTACAGGCCTGCTTTCTCAGACACACTTCTCAGCCATCCAAACAATGCACCCTCTGCTGCTCTCTCTCATCAAAACCCCGAACCCCCACTTGCTCCCGCAGGATCTCCATCACGCTGCCTTGCTTTATATGTGACCATAATAAATATTGCATCAGAAAATTGAAGACTGACTCCGGTCTGTTCTTGGGCTTTCAACAAAAGAATCGGGAGCTAACACTATTATGCACAAGCAGCAGATGCCGGATGCATTTAGTGTTTCTAGTGTAGTGCTAACTTACACCACCAGTCCGCAAGAGGCTTTTAAAAAATAAAAGTCAGAATAAAAAAAAAGAAAAGAAAAAGGTATAATACAGAATAAAACTTCTGTACGCACCACTTAATTTCTAACCACTATTACCACTATTATAAAATACTACAGGCACCAATGAGATCTAAAGCCCATGAAACATGAGCCATGACAGGATGACTTTGTTCTCTTGGTGGCAAAGGAAGTGTTGAGGTAAGTGTCAGTTCAGCTGATTTCCTGCAGGGGGCAGAAAAGGATCTTTTATTCAGGATAATTGCATCTGTCAGTCTTTATTATGGTGAAAGACAAAAGCAGACATGGACAAAGCTGAATTTTGCTGAGTGGCCCCTGAGCCATCTTAAGTTGAGTAGCCCTGATTTTTTTTACCTTCTTTTTTTCTTTCTGTCTTGACCCCACGTATGGAAGAGTGGGGTATTCATACAAAAAATGCAATTACTTACTAAACTTACTAAATATAACAGTTAGATACAAAACCAAATGGCCTCATGTCAAAGACAACCTATTTGAGGAATACATGGAAGATTAAATGAGAAAAATTTAAAATGACTAAGATATTGCCAAAAAAAAAAAAAACCTCTGGGGTCATTTTTGACCCCACGTATGCATCTAATGGTAATTATTAGTAATGGTAATTAATATATATGGCAATCAGTATGACCATCATGCTGAGTAATTAATAATCTACTAATTAGCAGCGTGCGTTTGCAGCCGTTGTATGTTTTTCGCTGTGAAATTAAGCCTTTACTTTCACTTCTAATTAAAAGAAATAAAGCTGTCAGATTTGTAAAAAATCTTTTGATAATTATGCAGTACCATTATAATAACAGGTAAAGCGGCGTTAGATATTTCAGTATTTAAATAATAATTAAAAAAAACAACTACAACAAAGAAACTTACTTGCTGCTTCAGAGGTAAATGTCTTACACGAACACAGTTCTCGAGATTAAAAAAAAAAAAAAAAAAAGGAAAAAGTAGTTTTCGACACTCCCCATTTTATTGTGGCCGCTGTGCCTTCCTGTCTGCTCCAGCCCATAAGCTGCACGTCGTAGGCCTACACTGTGCAAATTTCAGACGATATTAAAATGTTGTGGCTGTGCATGACATGACCTATGCTGATTTTTGAATGTTGATAGGCTACTGGTATTTTTGGGCCTGAATCTTCCAAAAACAAATATTCAGAATACTCAAAATGTCTCATTTGGGTTCTAAATATACGGATACAGATTACTAGGATCCAAAAAATACTGTTTAGATTCTGAAAGTGAAAATTTAATGTACGTAATGGTGCCCGCAGTGAAACCCAGACTGCTGGCCAGGGTGCTGTCCGTGGTGCTGAACACAGTGGCGGACTGGGTGCTGTCCTTGGTGCTAGACACGGGAGTGGTAAGGGCGCGACCTGTGGCGCTGAGCATAGGCGCTGTCCATGGTGCTGAACATAAAGGTAATCAGGTTGTAGTCCGTGGTGCTGACTATAATAGTGGCAGACTGGGTGCTGTCCATGGTGCTGGACATCGAGAATTAGAGTGGTGGACATGCTGGTGGTTATGGGCTTCAGGTGCAGCGGCAGACCCGCAGACCGTCTTTGTGGCTAGGTGCGGCTCCCTGGCCAAGCCGGCGGAAATGGATTTCCATCCTTAAAATAAGCCACTAATTATCTTCTCTTCAAATATTTGTTTTTAAATTGTAAGTTGTGTGTTTCAAATCCACATGATCCACTGTGTAAATTAGACAGCTTCGGAGCTGCTGTAACTTTTTTTTTTGTTTTTGTCACTTTTGTCACAGACCCAGGCTAATAATTCTAATAGACTTCAGGTCTTTATGCTAAGCTAAATGCTACCCATAACAATTCTCCAAATAGGAATGATGGCTTCATAATAAAATACAAAATGGCCTATTTTTACTCTTTGCAGCTATGTTTTCTTTGCTTCAGACTATGCAAATTTTAATTTTGTTAATTTTTCCACAAATATGGGGAGCTCCCATGAGTAGAAATCCTTATATTGACAAAACACCTGAGTGGTCATTCAGCCCACACATAACCACGACTGAAGCCAGCTACGCTGTTCTTAATGCTAATATTTTCTAAACTATATTTAGAAACTAGAGCCATACATGTCCAGATAGAATAGCATTTTGAAAAGGATCAAAGGACACAGGGACTTTTGCAGAGATGTTACACAAACGGAAACGGATGTCAAAAATGCGGTAACTGGACTGGGCTGTTGGTTTGTGGAGAATTTAAATGTCCCTGGTTGTAAATATCACATCAAGAGGTCTCTCAGCCCCCACCAGAAAAAAAAAAAAACATCAGTATATAAAGTTGAAGCACTGAAACACATCTGGAGAAATGACTTCAGGACAGATTCAATAAAGGTTTTATTAACATATATACACACATACGGCTCGTAGTCTCCGTTCTAGTTGATCCCAAAGGTGCTGAATGTGGTTGAGGTCGGGGCTCTGTGTGGGCCGGTCATGTTCATCTACACCAAACTCAGCCAGCCACGCCTTTATGGAGCTGCTTTGTGCACTAGGGCCCAGTCATGCTGGGACAGAAAAGGGCAGCATCCACGTGTCTGACAACAGAATTCCATCAAAGAATAAAAATGCTGAGTTCCTGCCCGGGATCTTTACTGACATGTAGCAGAAAATCAAACCGACATGGGAACAGAAATTTGACTTTGAGCCAAAATGCATCAAAAAGAATTGCTCTCTGACATGAGCCTGCAGTAACACAAGATGTGTGTGAGCAGTGTTCAGACGCAGCTGCATCTCCAACCACAACACAAAAGGCCAGTATCCACTGAAGAAGTTCCTGGTAGTTGCCACTAAAGTTGCCGCTAGCTAATGTTAGCTAGCGTCCCTAAAAATGCCAGCTATTTGTCACTTTCTGTTGACGTCACATCCTGCCTTGACTATATCCAATTAGCACCAAGTAAACCCTAGGCACCATCCAGGAGTTTTTCGGGGCCGTTCACAGTACATACCCTGAGGCAGGGACTTGTTTAGCCCCTATAAAAGGTCCAGAGCTCTGTCCTTCGGAGGTGGCTCCTGTGGTGGAGACACACAATAACAGTGGAAACAGGCCTTAACTGATGAGGGTTTGACTTTCCTCGTCCTGGGCGATGGACTCTCAGCAAGTTCTCTGCGTTATTGTCCTGTTGAACAGTCCAGCTGAGGCAGCAACTCGGCAGCTCCAGCTCTGCGGCTCTGACCATCACACTTGTGCTGTTTAAGATGTTCACAGCGGCTGTAACTTCTCCCACACACACTGCAACTGAATGGTCTCTCTCCTCTGTGGACTCTCATGTGCTTGTGTAAGATACGCTTATCTGAAAAGCTTTTGTGACATTCTGAGCAGCTAAATGGTCTCTCTCCTGTGTGGACTCTCATGTGTACTTTAAAGTAAGTTTTGTCTCTAAAACTTTTATGGCAAACTGAGCAGTTAAATGGTCTCTCTCCTGTGTGGACTCTCATGTGAATGTTTAAGAGTTGTTTGTCTATAAAACTTTTGTCACAAACTGAGCAGTTAAATGGTTTCTCTCCTGTGTGGATTCTCTCGTGTCTGTTTAAGTCACTTTTCTGTATAAAACTATGACTGCAAAATGAGCAACTGAACGGTTTCTCTCCTGTGTGGATTGTCATATGTCTGTTAAAGTTATTTTTAAGTGAAAAACTTTTGTGACATTCTGAGCAGCTAAATGGTTTTTCTCCTGTGTGGACTCTCATGTGTTCTTTAAAGTAAGTTTTATTTGCAAAACTTTTATGACAAACTGAGCAGCTAAATGGTTTCTCTCCTGTGTGGACTTTCATATGTCTGTTAAAGTTACTTTTAAGTGAAAAACGTTTGTCACAAAGTGTGCAGCTGAATGGTTTCTCTCCTGTGTGGATTGTGATGTGTCTGTTTAAGTCAGTATTCTGTGAAAAACTTTTGCCACAAAATGAGCAGCTGAGCAGTCTTTTTTTAAATCTTGAACTACCAACATGGCACTTCCCCTGTTTCTCTCTTGTGTTTTTGTTCACAGAGGTGGAAGATGGTTTCTCTGTAATGTCAGATCTGCCAAGGCTGACAAGGACTTCACTCACTGAGGATGAACCTGACTGAGCTTCTCCAGCGTCCTCCATGTCATCTTCACTGTCATCAGTCTCAGAGTCAGAGGAGTGTGAGGAGAGGAGCTGGCCATTACAAGCTGGTTGGAAATCAGCAGCTGGATCTACGTTCTTGGCCGGTTCCTCTCCAGCAGCTTCTGTTTCCATCTTTACAGTGGAGCTGCTGGCCGGAGGCTCTGCCTCTCTGCTCTCCTCAGTTTGGCTTTGATGAAGCTGTGAGGGCCCAGCTTCCTCTTCATCATCTTCAGTCTTCACAGTGACAATGGTGAATGGGACCTTGATATCTTGAAGCTGCTCTGCCTCCTGACTGGCCCAGAGCTCCTGCTGCTCCTCTTTAACGTGTGGCGGCTCTGGCTCCTCCTGGTCCACACTGGGGCTCCACTCCTGCTTCTCTTCTTTACACACCAGCAGCTGCTTGGGCAACACTGAAACACACACACACACACACACACACACATCAAGAGAACCGTAACTGGAAGGTGTACACCCAATGTAAAACTGAGTTGTTGGACCTTTTTAGAGGTTACAATACAACACAAGATACTATGTGCATCAAAGACTCTGTGAACTGCTCAACCTTTTGTGAAATTTTACAAAGAGGCAGCCTGGAAACAGCCCTGTTGTTTATGGGCATACATGGATCTGGAGATGTGTTTTCAGGCAGCGACCAACAGACCCCTAGATATATTTAAGTTTTAATGGCTGGGGGGTGGGGGGAGGGGGCTAGATTGTCTGTCATTTGCTCATTTTGCTCCATTTATGTGGCCAAAAGAGAAGAAAGTAGAGCTTCTCTGTGGAGCCGTCATGACAAGGAGAACTAACTACTTCTTAGCCAGCTAACATCTGTTTCAAGGAATACAGAGTAACCTAAAGTTCAGGTTTTTCTTATATATGTCATGTTACTCCTTAATTGCCGTTTTGTTTGTTTGTTTGTTTTAATTTTTAAGAAGTTTTATTATTTTTTTTTAAAAAATCAGTTTGTCAACTTTCTTCTGAAATTGTTTGTAGTGATTGCCTGGTTGGTAAGAAAAAAAAAATCAGTTGAGGTCATAGGATTAAGTGTAAAAAAAAAAAAAAAAGGTGATGGTGGCAGATATAAAAACAATACAAAACAAAAAATACCTCCACATGCTCACCAGCAGGTATTACGGATCATATGGTTTCCATGCTAACTGGTTACCTGTGTTTGTGAATGTTGGGCGTTTCTCGTGGCAAAAGCAGGGCCATATTCAACGTAGACGTACCGGTACGTGAACGTCAAACTACCAGAAACGATAAAGCTCTGAACAACCTGTTGCATTACGCAAGCTTTGCAAGTATGGAAGCCAAGAGGGCCATTCTCCACGCCGAAGAACTGTCTGAGCAGGCCATTACTTTCAATGGATCATTAATAATAGAGGTACCGCAAAAGACCTTTGACATCATTGCCAGTGATTTGGCGATCAGACGCAGGAGGAGACTTCCAAACCGGATCAGCGGTTATCCAAAAAAAAAAAACAAAAAAAAAAGTTACTGTTAAACATTGTTTCCAAGATTTGTACCATAGACCTCCACAAATGTGTTAAGTTGAATAAAAGTTGCCATATTATTGAAGAAAAACAATAATCTATGTCTGATCTATCATCATACTTATCACATACATGTGCTTTTACCTCTTCAAATGATGGGTAACATTTTAACCCTTGAATGACCCTTCAAAAAAGTTACATCCATGACCCTTCAAGTGGACAAAAATGTCCATTTCTAGAAATGGATATGGCCTGGAAGGGGTTAAAATCTTGAAATCCATGTTAAAAATGATTTAGTGTAACTCCATATGAGTCACCTCAAAGATTTTGAGGATAATAAGTACAAATAGCAACAATAACAAAGGGATAAATGACAGGTGGACATTTTTGTCCACTTGAAGGGTCATGGATGTGATAAAAATGCATTACAGGGTCAAATAATGGATTTTCATGCTGAAAGTTGGGATTTTCAAATTTAACCCAAAATTACCCCCTCTTGCAAAAATCACCCCCCTGTGACCTTTTGGTGGTCACTTTCTAGAAAATGGACATTTTTGTCCACGAAGGGTCATGGATAGGTTAAAAATGCATTACAGGGTCAAATAATGGATTTTTGTGCTGAAAGTTGAGATTTTGAAATTTCACCCAGAATGACACCCCCTCACAAAAAAATCAACTCTGGTGAGGATGGTGATTGTCTGTGAGGGAGTTTTGAATTTTGAAAATGGACAAAAATGTCCAGGGGTCATACGAGGGTTAAACACTGGCTACACTGATACAGCAACTTGTAAGCAATAATGGAGCACTATTGTTTTAAAATGCGGAGGCTTAAATAAAGGCTGATGCACAGAGGATGTCATCTCCACTCAGTCTTCACTCACCTTGAGAAATGCAACACCTACATCAGAATGCTGTTTGAAGACAAGGGAGTACTTCTTACTACGGATCTTTTGTAGCACAGAGGAGATATGTTGCTCAAACACTCGGTATAAACACTCGGCCCAAACGGCGACGAAAAAAGCGATTTGCGCTTTTCAGGGCGCTGTTTGCATCCCTGTGTCATGGACCTCTCATATCGCTGCCCTGGTTAAAAAAAAAAAAAAAAAAAAAAAAAGCTCAGAAACGACTGCCCACAACATCATTGGCAGCCATCTACCAAGCACCAGTGATATCGGGGAGGTGAGGTGCCTGAGCAGAGCCAAAAGCATCCTAAAAGACAACACCCACCCCAGCCACAGCCTGTTCACCCTGTTGCGTCAGGCAAAAGGTAAAGAAGAATTCACTGCCGTGCCACCAGACTACAGAGCAGCTTCTTCCCTCAGGCTGTGAGACTACTAAATGCACCATCTGCACTCCTCCATGTTTAATGATTTTATTTTTTTTATACAATCAATTAATCAGTCACGAGGGAACCACATTTTAATTTCATTATACAACCTATTGTATAATGACCAATAAACTTCCTTGTATCCTTCATTGGATAACACCTCGCGAACGCCTGAATGATTGTTATTCAGTCTCGTTTATAATTTTTAAGAGTTGGCTAACTGTCTGCTTGACTTAGCTTGTTGGTGGTTTATGATAAAGTTTGATGCTCTCCTTTTATATTATGTAGCGTTCGTGCTTGTTGGATCCACGGGGGAATCGATTTGTATTGTAAACTGCAGGGCCAGCGGTAGGCTATGCATGTTGCTGTGTCAAATTCATTGTGTGTGTGTGTGTGTGTGTGTGTGTGTGTGTTATCATCGCAGTAACAGTGGTCACGAGTTAATCTGTCAAAGGTATCCAGAGCCTGGAAGAGGCCGTGTGGTTGTTATTGCCTGACAGTTGCTGTGTTGTCGGACCAGCCCCGCAGCGAGTCTGCAAGCCTGGTGGTCCAATTAAATGACTTACAATATTTCCTTAAGGTTTCACATCCAGTAGCCTATCGAACCCCGGGTGGATAATTGTTATTTTGAAGAAAATAAAGCAAAATATGGAGTAGGTTTCTGATCCCACCGTTTCATTGAACCGCATAATCCACCAAAAGGCTAAGTCAGGCAGATAGTTAGCCAAGTCTAGAAAATTATAAACGAGATTGAATAACAGTCTTTCAGGCGTTCGCGAGATCAGCTACGTCCCATCGCCGTGATTGGCACATCTGCTGTTGTCACGAGAAACGCCCGACGTCTCCAAACAAAAGGTCACCAGTTAACATGGAAACCAGCTGATCCGTGACACCGGGTTAGCTTGTGTGCTGGCGGCTAACCAGCTGAGCTGCTGCTTTAAGGAAGTGAGCCTTCGATATCGTGATATGGTAGTCTTTGCCTTGCAACTTGAAAACAGCGTTAGCAGCTATGCTAACTGTTAGCTGCTAGCCTAGGTCGACCTGCATGATTATTTCAGATTATATCCAGCTGCGCCTCAAACGTTGGTGGGGAAAAAAAACTCTGTGAAGCGGACAAACTTGTCGGGAACAGCCGGGCTCCGGGGTGTAAAATCGCGTCCAGCAGCTTCCTCTGTCGCTCGTTGTCTTCTTTCAAACGGGAGATCTGCTCCTTGTAGTCCGCCAGCGCCGCAGCCTGACGCCGCCGGATCAGCGAGCTGAACTCCTGCAGCTCTGACATCCTGCTGCACCGAGCTGCTCCTCAACCTGCAGAAGTCTGGACCAGAGAATATAATCGTAGACGGGCTCTGGTCTGGATACCGAGCAGCATGCAGGGGATTATGGGAGAGAGAGAGAGAGAATCACGTGAGCAAAAGTTCAAAATGCGTCACGTGATGTGATTCATGGAAACTTCACATAGTTTGAGAGCATGAGTTACACAGATGCAATTAAGATTTTCGGCAATTAGTTGTCAGTGCAAGCATTTTTATAATTCACCTGCACATTATAGATGAGTCTGTTGTTACATCCAGACAGTTACAGTAAAATAGATAAATAAATAAACAAATAAATAAATAAAACTTGTTAATATTTCAGGATTAGTGTGAACAGCTCATGCTCTATGCCTTGCTGATATTCTGTATTAGGCTCATGTTGACTTGACTATATTAATAGTGTTCAAACTGCGCATGACAGTGATAGGGAACTTGAATTTAACAGAAATAAATAGTTTCTAAAGTTAAATTAAAAAGCATTTGTATTCTTGTTTGTTGGGCAGTCAGTGAAAGAAAACAACAGTCTAGCTTAAAGACTTGAGTTCACTAAAGGACATGTGGTTCAGAAAACCAAATGTATTTTCAGTCAGCATGACCACTTTTACATTGTGAGTTTACCATACTGCCCTCAGGGTGGCGCTATTATGCAACAAGGACAAAAACAAACTATATGAGAAACAAACGTCGCTAAGAGACTGAGCTTAGGGTGTTTGCTGATTGTCCGACAAGCTGTACAAACAAAATATTCGCTGTGATCAAAAAATACGTCTAACGGGTTTCATTAAACAAGTAGAACAACTTATTGTAACATGCTCAAAGTATGGAAAAAAATCAATCACAGCGATCAAAAGTAAAAACAGCGGTCAAAAAAAAAAAAAAAAAAAAAATACGGCCTCTCCCGTCACTCACCCTCTTTCTTTGTTATCTCTCCCGCCGTGCCAGTGCCCAGGTGATTATATTAACTAGGAGGTTATCACCCATATCCCCGCGACCCAGTTACTGTGATTTTAAAATAAACAACAACAAAAATAACAAAATATAACAACCAAAATAACCCAAATTTAAACCACAAAATTACAGTTCCTGGCTCCTACACACACTCATTTATTACTTCCTCTATCAGGCTGATGAATGCCAAATGTCAAGAGTAGCTCTATCCTTCTATATTTAAGGGTATATTTGTCTTTTATATTTGTCCTTCCATCTCACATGTATTTATTTGTTAGATATGTACATGAGAGAGCTTTTGATGTACACCATGTGCTGTGCTGCTGCAGAACGGTTGATTGCTGTTTCTGTGTAATATTATATTGCATTGTGATTTGATTGAAATTGTAAATTATAAGGACTGGACACTGCAAACTGAATTGCCCAGTTTTGGAAAAATAATATTTCCTGATTCAGCCTCTTTTAGTAAATCTTTGTATTCATTTTTCATTTTCTCAGCAGCTTCTGTCAGTTTTTTTATTATTATTATTTCATCCTGATATTTTAAAACTTTGAAGAAATAAATAAATAAAAGAAATGGAAATGTAAGGTTTACATCAATCGGAATCATATATTCATCTGAATAACTGCTGACCAAGTGAACCACAAATTAGTGGAATACCAAATTCTTGAGTGGTAAGTAGACCTTCATTATCATCATCTTCATCATCATTTTTAGCAGAAGTGTAGAAATGAAAGCATCTGTTCAAGACTAACCAGCTTCAAATGTGATTATAATATTTTCACAATTTAAGTAAGTCTTTGTACCTATTCGCAAGAAGCTGTTCAACAGCGCCCCCTGCTGTTTTTGTTTTAGTTTCACATCCATGTTCATTTATTGTTGATTTGTTTGCTGTTAGATGAGCAGATTCAAACCTTTCTACTTAAACAGGGTGTTTTACCCATATCACCAAAATATTCTTCTCCTACTTTATTTTGCATGTTTTAATGTTTGTGTATAAGGCGATGTATGTATTTTTGTACATATTCATGAACAGAAAAAGAATAAAACCTATTTATCACAAAAAACAAAATATGTTTGTCTTGCCACAAAA
Organism: Myripristis murdjan; assembly: GCF_902150065.1. Classification (NCBI taxonomy): domain Eukaryota; kingdom Metazoa; phylum Chordata; class Actinopteri; order Holocentriformes; family Holocentridae; genus Myripristis; species Myripristis murdjan. The sequence goes on from NC_043997.1 coordinate 5,671,865, forward strand.
ACACAAATAACAGGGTGGTGTGGCCTGTGCTGTACAGAGAGGTTCTGCTTGGTATTCTGCAATAAATTCTACAAGCTGAATGTTAAAAAAGTAAAATTAAAAGCGTTAAATCTTATAATTGCAGCAAGTCTACAGTAGCTATACAGACAAAGGAAGGCACGACAGGAAGCCAGCGGCAACATGAAGTCAAATAGCTCTTCTGTGAGAAGCTGTATTGGTGCAACAACAGAAAACAGGTCTGACTCGGGTGCAAGTCACCTCCACAAAAATGTGCTTGAAGGAGACAGAAAACAGTGTGAAACAAAGCCCATACACTGAGTCCAGATGTTAAAGACGGTGTGTCCTTGACTCATGAAAATTACAACAAACAAAAATCATCAGCAAGAGTTCATCAGCTACTCGAACCTGGTTTCTCGGTAATCATTTCAGATCTCCACCAAACTCCACCTCAACAGAGAAACTACTGTAAATGAAAAGCTCCGTTATTTCATCCTATTTTAAAAACTCGATACCTTTAATGTAGATGGCAATCTTAAATCAAAAATTCTTTGCATACGACAATCATGCTGAGTAATGAATAATCTACTAACTAGCAGCGCTAGTTGCACCGTTACTTTCTTATCTGTGCCGAAATCCGTTTTATTTCAGGTTCCGGTTGGGAAACAAAGCGTGAAAAACATGCAGTGGTGAAAAATACTTAAGTCATAAAGTCAAAAATCATTCCTGTTTTCAAACATTATGCATGTTTTCGCTGTAAAATTAAGCTTTTACTTTCACTGCAAAATTAAAATAAATAAATAAATAAAGTTGCCAGATGTGTTTAAAATATTGTGATAATTGTGCACTGCGTTAAAATAACAGGCGAAGCGTCGCTAGATATTTCAGTGTTTGAATAATAATTAAACAACAACAACAACAAAGAAACATACTTGCTACCTCATAAGTAAATGTCTTGCTCGACCACAGTTCTTGAGTTAAGATAAGAAAGAAAAAGTAGTTTTCGACCCTCCCCTTTTTATTTTGGCTGCTGTGCCTTCCTGTCTGCTGCAGCCCGTAAGCGTTACGTCGTAGGCCAACATTATGCAAATTTCAGACGATATTAAAATGTTGTGGCTGTGCATGGCATGACCTATGCTGATTTTTGAAGGTTGATAGGCTACTAGTATTTTTGGGCCTGAATCTTCCAAAAACAAATATTCAGAATACTCAAAATGTCTCATTTGGGTTCTGAATATATGGATACAGATTACTAGGATTCAGTAAGTAGTGTTTAGATTGTGAAAGTGAAAATTTAATGCAGAGTATCGTCATGGTGCCCGCAGTGAAGCCCAGACTGCTGGTCAGGGTGCTGTCCGTGGTGCTGAACATAGTGGCAAACTGGGCGCTGTCGATGGTGCTGTCCATGGTGCTGGGCATGGGAGTGGTAAGGGTGTGGCCTGTGGTGCTGAGCATAGGCGCTGTCTGTGGTGCTGGACATGCTGGTGGTCATGGAAGTCAGGTGCAACAGCAGACCCGCAGACCATCTCTGTGGCTAGGTGGCTAGCCCTGGCTGAGCCGGCGGAAATGAATCTCTATCCTCAAAATAAAACATAAACAACTAATTAACTTCTCCACAAATATTTGCTTTTAAATTCTAAGATGTGTTTCAAATCCACATGATCCACTTTTGTCGAAGAGCCAGGCTAACAACTCCATTAGACATCAAGTCTTTATGCTAAGCTAAATGCTACCCATAATGCAATGCTACCCATAGGAATCATGGCTTCATAATTAAATACAAACTGGCCTAAATTTTTATGTTTACTCCTTGCAGCAATGTTTTCTTTTGCTTCAGAGTATCCAACTTTTTATTTGTTGATTTTTCCACAAATTTTGGGAGGACTCAAACAGGCCTGCAAGATTCTGTGTTTATTTTCTTCCAAAATACGCTTACACAGGCCAGTGTGTTTGTTCCTCCTCTTCTTAAGAATTTGGGGGTTTCCTGTGTTACAACAAATAAAATTGCAATCTAATGTCAACAATTTTCTCTTTTGTTACTCTATAATTTCAGAAACTCCCCAAACTACATTTTTGTATATATATTATTAGAACATATATAAAACTTTATAAACTGTGTTATCAAATATGTTCTGTGGCTCCAGATGAATTTCCTTTAGAAGAGAGGGAGAAAGGGCTATTTTAATAGTAAAGGTCATTGGCCTCTGGTCTGGTCTCTTGTGAGATCATCAGTGTTTCTTTTTTAGCCTGTTTTGTTTGAAGGATCTGGACCTTTTGGTCAGTACTTCAATTACAGTAAAAATGTGCATTTACTCTGCTCTGCCTGCCTCTCTTGCATGTGGGTATGGGTATTTCCTGAGTCTTGCCAGCTTTGGTGATCCCATGAGGAGAAATCCTTATATTGTTGTTAATGCTAATATTTTCTAAACTACATTTAGTAGCTAGACCCATACATATTAGGATATAATAGCATTATGAGAAGGATCAAAGGATACAGAGACTTTTTAGCAATATTACAGAAATTGGTGAAATGTCAAAAATGCGGTGACTGGACTGGGTTGTTGGTTTGTAAAAAATTTAAGTGTCCCAAGTTGTAAATATCATATCAAGAGGTCTCTCACCCCACCAGAGAAAAAAAACCATCAGTATATGCAGTTACACTGAAACATGTCTGGAAAAATGACTTCAGGACAGATTCAATGAAGATTTTATTCACACACACACACACACACACACACACACACACACACACACACACACACACACACACACACACACAAAAACACAATATATATATATATAGAGAGAGAGAGAGACAATCATACTGGTCCACCTCCAGCTTCCATATCCAGGAGATTCTCTGACCTCTCATTCTAAATCCAGAGGCATTAATCCAGAGGAGCATTTGTGAGGTCAGACACAGGTCAGACAGAAATGCTGAATTCCTGCCTGGGATGTTAACTGATTGATTTTTTGTTACATACAGAAAATAAAACCGACAGTGGAACAGAAACTTGACGTTGAGCCAAACAGCAGAAACAAGAATTGCTCTCTTGCATGAGCCTGCAGTAACACAAGATGTGTGTGAGCAGTGTTCAGACGTGGCTGCATCTGTGTTATTGTCCTGTTGAACAGTCCAGGTGAAGCAGCAGCTCAGCAGCTCCAGCTCTCTTACCATCACATTTGTGCTGTTTAAGATGTCGCCACTGGCTGTAACTTCTCCCACACACACTGCAGCTGAACGGTATCTCTCCTGTGTGGACTCTCATGTGCTTGCGTAAGATACGCTTATCTGAAAAACTTTTGTCACATTCTGAGCAGCTAAATGGTTTCTCTCCTGTGTGAACTCTCATGTGTACCTTTAAGTTAGTTTTATCGCTAAAACTTTTATGACAAACTGAGCAGTATATTGGTTTCTCTCCTGTGTGAATTTTCATGTGTCTGTTTAAGTTATTTTTCAGTGAAAAACCTTTATGACAAATTGAGCAGCTAAATCGTTTCTCTCCTGTGTGGACTTTCATGTGTCTGTTAAAGCCACCTTTAAGTGAAAAACAATTGAGCAGCTGAATGGTTTTTCTCTCTTGCGCATCACCATGTCCATATCTAAGTTCTGTCTTTTTTTAAAGCTTGAACGACCAACAAAGCACTTCCTCTGTTTCACTCTTGTGTTTTTGTTCACCGTGTCCTCCATGTCATCTTCACTGCCATCAGCCTCAGAGTCAGAGGAGTGTGAGGAGAGGAGCTGGCCATTACAAGCTGGTTGGAAATCAGCAGCTGGATCTATCTTCCCGGCCGGTTCCTCTCCAGCAGCTTCTGTTTCCATCTTTACAGTGGAGCTGCTGGCCGGAGGCTCTGCCTCTCTGCTCTCCTCAGTTTGGCTTTGATGAAGCTGTGAGGGCCCAGCTTCCTCTCCATCATCTTCACTCTTCACAGTGACATCGGTGAATGGGACCTTGACATCTTGAAGCTGCTCTGCCTCCTGACTGACCCAGAGCTCCTGCTGCTCCTCTTTAACGTGTGGCGGCTCTGGCTCCTCCTGGTCCACACTGGGGCTCCACTCCTGCTTCTCTTCTTTACACACCAGCAGTTGCTTGGGCAACACTGAAACACACACACACACACACACACACACAAACGCACAAACATGCATTAAGGAAACCATAGCTGGAAGGTGTACACCAAATGCAAAACTGAGTTGTTGGACCTTGTTAGGGGCTACGATAAAATACAAGATACTATATGCATCAAAGACTCTGTGAGCTGCTGAACTTTTTCGGAAATTTTACAAACTCAGAGGCAGGTTGGAAATAGCCCTGTGGTTAATGGGCACACATGGATCTAGAGATGTTTTTTTATTTCATAAAAGAAATCAGGCAGCGACCAACAGATCCCTATAAACATTTAAGCAAACAGGCTGGTAGAATATGTAGGGGGCACCCGGGAGGTGGAGGTCTCCTGGGACTTTCACGGAGACAGAGGAGCAGCCGTCCTGTCTGGAAGGTCCACCTCCACAGTCAAATGTTGTGAAAAGGATCTCTTGAGCTTCAGCCAGCGGGGTGGTTCCCATAGTTACGGCAGGACAGCCTCTCTACAGACAAGTTGCCCAACAGAGGAGCAGCTGTAGCACTTGGCTGCAGGACAGAGCATTTCAGGAGATCCTTTGTCCCTGTGGCAATCAGACTCTTTCCCAGATCCTGACTCACACATAATACCCCCACCCCCCCCACCCCCACTCCCCCAACATCCTTACTTGTGCAATCGACTGTTTTTAAACTTTATTCATTTTTTCCTTTAAGGTTGGCAAAGGCAACAAACACATAAACTTACAGAACCAAAAGTAATTTTTAAAGAAAATTAGGTAGTTTACAATTGAATGCTGTTAAATAGAAAAATAGATTAACTTTTTTTTTTAAATTCAATACTTTTATCTCTAATCCTACATTAGGTTGAATCCTGTAGCAGCAAAACTTTAAAGTCAACTTTAAGTCATGATGCAGAATTAACTGTAAATTGACACTTGAGGAAAGTTAACTTTTTAAATGGCTTCCTTTTCAGATTCTTTGAGGAGGGAAAACAAAGTTAATTCTTTGTAGTTCAGGAACAGACTCAACGCAAATGAGTTTCATTATGTTGTTGCTGTTTGTTTGTTTGTTTGTTTTTTTTTTAAGCAGTATTAGTATGTTTTTTAAAAAATCAGTTTGTGTCAACTCTTCTGAAATTGTAGTGATCGCCTGGTTGGTTAAAAAAAAAAAAAAAGAATTAGTTGAGGTCATAGCATTAGGTGTAAAAAAGGTGATGGTGGCAGATATAAAAACAATATTTCAGACTTATTTACCATACATAGTACTTGGTAAATATCTTTTGGATAATTGACAATTGTCATTGAATATTCAAAATGGCTACCATTTTTCAAGATGGCAGCCGTCACTTGAATGGGTGGCCCAATCCCAATGTCCACCCTCACACACTCACTGACTTTGAGGGGCGCTCCCACTAAGTCCGTGAGGGCTTAGGGTTGTCCCATTGACAAATCATGAAGTGCATGAGGGATCTCTCGCAGACTTTTTTAGCCCTTAATGCACCCTTTCCGTAAGTGGGCATCTCTGCAGACTTAGCATTAGGGAATTACCCATAGTTAATTGCATTGTGACATATGACATGAATCCCCTGGGGAAACCAGCTGGCGGCCGTTATAAAAGCGAAGTGAAACGAGCAAATTTGTAAACAAAAAACATAGAGGGTGCAATCAGCAATGACGCCGCAAAAAAGTTCTCATGTGAGTAAAATATTTTATATAAGATGGCCTTCAGAAACAAAGGAAATAAGCAGATAGGCAATGCATATTTGTTTTTTTTATCTCTTGGCAAGCTCATCAATGCCTTTTGTGGGAGTAGATCATTTTTTAATGCTGTTTTTACGACTCCTCAAAAATACCAAGCAAAAAACGTAAAATAAAGAGTCCCAAAGCTGCGATTGTGAGAAACATGATGCATCGCTGCTGACAACCAAAGGGCTGTCTCATTCCCTTTTTATAGTACTTCAGCCCCTGGCAGCCTCACGCACTCAATCACTTTCCAGGTGCAGCTACTTAAGTCAGTGAGGGCTCAGGGCTTAGGGAGGAGATTGAGATTCAGCCACTGTCTGATATGGGTGACCACTTTCAAGATGGCAGCCATATGGCCAAAATCAAAATTATAATTTCTAGAAAATAGAGCTATTAAAATTAAAATGTTAATCCAATAAATTAAAAAATTCCTACATCTGCAAAAATGTAATGTTGAAGCACAACCAGGGCACACTGGTGACACCACTCCTGTGAAACTCAGCATGGGGTTCAGTGCCAGCTAAATACACTCCGCTTAACAATGCCATATTTTCTGTGATTAATGTGCTGGTTGTGGTGATAGATTAGTGGTAGTGTAGTTTAGTTTCCTAAATGCTATCTAATGTTAGCCCCACATCTAGGGAGATCAAACGGGAGATCTGCTCCTTGTAGTCCGCCAGCGCCGCAGCCTGACTCCGCCGGATCAGCGAGCTCAGCCTCTTCAGCTCAGACATCCTGCTGCACCGAGCTGCTCCTCAAACCGCAGGAGTCAGGACACCGAGCAGCGTGCAGAGCATTGTGGGAGCGACACAGAGAGGGAGTCACTTGAGCAGAAGTTCAAAATGCGTCACGTGACAAGTGATGGAAACGTCACATTGTTGGACACATGTGGTCCGGACCCCTGCAGTCTGAGGAGCAGCTCGGTGCAGCAGGATGTCGGATCTGAAGAGGCTGAGCTCGCTGGTCCGGCGGCGTCAGGATGCGGCTGCCGGTCGGATCTCGGAGTTGATGGACGGAGCGCTGGCGGAGTACAAGAAGCAGATCTCCCGTTTGAAAGAAGACAACGAGCGACAGAGGAAGCTGCTGGACGCGGTTTTACACCCCGGAGCCCGGCTGTGCCCGACAGGTTTGTCCGCTTCACATGATTTTTTTCCACCAACGTTTGAGGTGCAGCTGGATATAATCTGGAATAAACATGCAGGTCGAGCTAGGCTAGCGGCTAACAGTTAGCATAGCTGCTAACGCTGTTTTCAAGTTGCAAAGCAAAGGCTACCATATCACGATATCGAAGGCTCACTTCCTTAAAGCAGCAGCTCAGCCGGTTAGCCGTCAGCACACAAGCTAACCCGGTGTCACGGATCAGCTGGTTTCCATGTTAACTGGTGACCTTTAGTTTGGAGACGTCGGGTATTTCTCGTGACAACAGCAGATGTGCTCATCACGGCGAGGAGACGTAGCTGACCTCGCCTGAATGCCTATTATTCAATCTCGTTTATAACTTTCTAGACTTGGCTAACTCTCTGCTTGACTTAGCTTGTTGGTGGTTTAGTGAAACAGTGGGAATCAGAAATCTACTCCATATTTTGCTTTGTTTTCTTCAAAATAACAATAGGCCCGTTTCCACCGCAGGAACTAACCGGTAATTTTACGGGACCGGGGCCATTGTCGCGTGTCTCCCCGAAGAAGAGAGTTCCTGAACTTTTACAGGGGCTAAAAACGGCCCTGCCTCGGGGTAGGGACTCTGAGCGGCCCTGAAAAACTCCCGGGTGGGCTTGGGGTTCACTTGGCGCCGATTGGATTTAGTCACGGCGCGACGTGGTGTCAACAGAAAGCAACAAAATAGCCGGGCGCTAGCGTTAGCTTTAGCTAACATGAGACGTCCCTAGCAACACGTTCAACACTACCAAGCTAACGCTAACGTGCTAGCTAACGCTAACAACAGGCTTTTTGAGCAACATGTATTTTGATGCCTCGGTCATGGTCGCGCAACCTCCCAGTAACTTTACAGGAACCTTCTTCCTGCTGTATCCTGCCTGGTCCTACTCCTGTCTTCATGCGGAGCTCTGAGCGTTTTAGCCGTCTTTTTAGCCTGCACTCTTGGTTGGAGAATTTTACAGTGGCCACTGATCTTGCTTTTATTAGCCACTTTGATTCTTTCTGGATCAGACGGGACCTTTTTCAGACATGATGGTCTGCATCTTAACAGGAATGGAACTGGAATACAGATTCGCAGTTGTATTGCTTTTATTGCTTCTAGCCTTCATTGATATTTTCCGCAGCAAGACCCTGCTCAGCATCTTGATCTTGTATTGCATCGCCCTGTCCTAGACGATGCGGGTCCTGCCGTAGCTGGTTTTGTTTTTCCCACCTTTTCATCCATTCCTGTTAGGATCACTGAAAGGCAGCGTGCTACTGCAAAATCCCTTCACTTTCCACACAGAAACAACCTCCTTTCAGTCAATACCATCTTTTCAATTCCCTCCGTAAATTCAGATAAATTTTGTCTACCTAATGTAAGATCCCTTGCCAGTAAGTCTTTCATCTGCCAGGATTTCATCATGACCCATAATATTGACTTTTTTTATGATCACTGAGTCCTGGATGAACCCAGACGATTGTACCCCCCTCTTTGAGTCATCTCCCCCAAATTATTTATCTTTTCACCAGCCTAGAATGACAGGCAGAGGGGGTGGACTTGCAGTAATTAGAAATTATTTATTATTATTATTATTAACACATAAATTATTTTAGCTGTTCTCCGGTTTCACTTGGCAGTTTTTCCACATTTGAATGTCTTGGTTTTATTGTGAGGTGTAATTTGCCCTTTTTATGTGTTTTAATCTGCTCTAAACTCTAAACTGACCTCGGGCTTCTTGCAGGAATTCTCAGATCTTTTATCAGTTATCATGATTAATTATGAGACAGTTCTTATTCTTGGGGATTTTAATATCCATGTCTGCTGCCCATCTTCCACTGTGTTTGCAGTTGATTTTATCAAACTGATGGATTCATTCAATTTGACGCAACATGTGAAGCAACCAAGCCATGACAAAGAACACAAACTGGATCTTGTGATCTCCCATGGTTCCTGTGTGGATGATGTGAACCTGGTTGATTTTGCCATCTCTGATCACAATGCTGTGCTGTTCCAGGTTCCACTCCTCTCTCCTGACTCTAAACCTACCTCTCTGATTTGATTAGTCGACTTTAGGTTGAAATTTCAGGACTTTAGTGGACCAAGATTTTCTTGAGTTGACTACAGCCCTAATCGCTGCCTGATTTCTAAAATAAAATGAAAAAAAAAAAAAAAAAAAAAACTTCTAGATCCATCTGTGCCCATAAACGATAAGGCTACTTCCAAACTGCCTCTTAGTTTGTAAAATTTCCGAAAAATTCAGCAGCTCAGAGTCTTTGATGCACATAGTGTTGTATTCTATCGTAACCCCTAAAAAGATCCAACAACTCAGTTTTGCATTGGGTGTACACCTTCCAGCTATGGTTTCCTTAATGTATGTTTGTATGTGTGTGTGTGTTTCAGTGTTGCCCAAGCAGCTGCTGGTGTGTAAAGAAGAGAAGCAGGAGTGGAGCCCCAGTGTGGACCAGAAGCAGCCAAAGCCACCACACTTTAAAGAGGAGCAGCAGGAGCTCTGGGCCAGTCAGGAGGCAGAGCAGCTTCAAGATATCAACGTCCCATTCACCGATGTCACTGTGAAGAGTGAAGATGATGGAGAGGAAGCTGGACCCTCACAGCTTCATCCAAGCCAAACTGAGGAGAGCAGAGAGGCAGAGCCTCCGGCCAGCAGCTCCACTGTAAAGATGGAAACAGAAGCTGCTGGAGAGGAACCGGCCGGGAACACAGATCCAGCTGCTGATTTCCAACCAGCTTGTAATGGCCAGCTCCTCTCCTCACACTCCTCTGACTCTGAGGCTGATGACAGTGAAGAGGACATGGTGAACAAAAACACAAGCGCAAAACAGCGGAAGTGCTTTGCTGGTGGTCCAAGCTTTAAACAAAGACGGAACATAGATAAGCACATGATGATTCGCGCGAGAGAAAAACCATTCAGCTGCCCATTTTGCGGTCATAGGTTTTCATTGAAAAGGGACTTAAACAGACACATTAGAGTCCACACAGGAGAGAAACCTTTTAGCTGCTCAGTTTGTCATAAACGTTTTAGTGATAAAACGTACATAAAAGTACACATGACACTTCACACAGGAGAGAAAACATTTAGCTGCTCAGTTTGTCATAAAGGTTTTACAGATAAAACTAACCTAAAAGTACACATGAGAAGCCACACAGGAGAGAAACCATTTAGCTGCTCAGTTTGTCAAAAAAGTTTTAGATATACAGCTAACTTAAAAGTACACATGAGAGGCCACACAGGAGAGAAACCATTTAGCTGCTCAGTTTGTCATAAAAGTTTTAGATATACAGCTAACTTAAAAGTACACATGAGAGGCCACACAGGAGAGAAACCATTTAGCTGCTCAGAATGTTACAAAAGCTTTTCAGATAAGCGTGTTTTAGACAGGCACATGAGAGTCCACACAGGATAGAGACAGCTCAGCTTCAGTGTGTCTGAGTGATGTTACAGCCAGTGTGGACATCTTAAACAGCACAAGTGTGATGGTAAGAGCTGCAGAGCTGCTGCTTCAGCTGGACTGTTCAACAGGACAATAAAGCAGAGAACTTGCTGAGAGTCCATCGCCCAGGACGAGCAAAGTCACACCCTTCTCAGTCATTTTTGTGGTTGGAGATGCAGCCACTCCTGAACACTGCTCACACACATCTTGTGTTACTGCAGGCTCATGCGAGAGAGCAATTCTTTCTGCTGGTGTTTGGCTCAAAGTCAAGTTTCTGTTCCCATGTCGATTTGATTTTCTGTTACATATTTCTTTTTTGATGGAGTTCTGTGGTTACACACTTGACTCTAATGGGGGACATTTTCAATGTGTTAATGGTGAACAGTTCAACAGTGAGGGGAAATCTTTACGCTTCAGCTCACCAAGATATTTTGGACAATTCTCTGCTTACAGCTTTGTGGGAACAGTTTGGGGAAGGCCCTTTTCTTTGCCAGCATGACTGAGCCCCAGTGCACAAAGCAGCCCCATAAAGGCGTGGCCGGCTGAGTTTGGTGTAGCTTGAGCGGCCCGCACAGAGCCCCGACCTCAACCCCATCCTACACCTTTGGTATCAAGTAGAACAGAGATTGCGAGCCGTATATATGTTAATAAAACCTTAATTGAATTTGTCCTGATGTCATTTCTCCAGACGTGTTTCAGTGTAATTGTATATACTCATGTTTTTTTTTTCTCTGGTGGGGGTGAGTGTCCTCTTGATGTGATATTTACAACTTGGGACACTTAAATTCTCCACAAACCAACAGCCCAGTCCAGTTACCGCATTTTTGACATTGTACCCATTTGTGTAACATCTCTGCAAAAGTCCCTGTGTCCTTTGATCCTTCTCATAATGCTATTCTATCCGGACATGAGACTGAGAAAATATTAGCATTAAAAACAACGTATCTGGCTTCAGTCGTGGTTACATGTGGGCTGAATGACCACTCAGGTGTGTTGCCAATTTAAGGATTTCTAGTCAGGGCATGACCAAAGCTGGCAGGAGTCAGGAAATACTGGGACCCAAATGCAAAGGCAGAGGCAGGCAGAGCAGAGTAAATGCACTTTTTTTTTTTTTTTTACTGTAATAGAAGTATTGACTAAAAGGTCCAAGTTCATCAAACAAAACAGGCTCAGAAAAACTGATGATCTCACAAGACATTAGACCAGAGGTCAGTGACCTTTGCTATCAAAAGAGCCATTTCACCCTCTCTTCTAAAGGAAATTCTTCTGGAGCCATAGAACATATTTGATAACACAGCTTATCAAGTTTTATATATGTTAATACTATATCCACAAAAACTGCAGCCTGTGGAGTTTCTCAAATTATAGTGTAACAAAAGAGAAAACTATTGACATTTGATCGCCGTTTTTATCTGTTGTAACACAGGAAATCCCCAAACTCTTAGAAGAGGAGGAACAAACACACTGGCATGTGTAGGCCTAATTTGGAAAAAAATAAACAGAACCTTGCAGGCCTTTTTGAGTTCTCCCCATTTTTGTGGAAAAATGATGCATAGTTGCATAGTCTGAAGCAAAGAAAAAATATAGCTGTAAAGAATAAATATAAAAATAGGCCAGTTTGTACTTTACTATGAAGCCATCATTCCTATTGGCAGAATTCCATTATGGGTAGCATTTAGCTTAGCATAAAGACTTGAAGTCTATGGGAGTTGTTAGCCTGGGTTTGTGACAAAAGTGGCAAAAAAAAAAAAAAAAAATTACAGCAGCTCTGAAGCTGTCTAATTTACACAGTGGATCATGTGGATTTAAAAACACAAATATTTGAGGAGAAGATAATTAGTGGCTTATTGTAACGATGGAGATCCGGATTGACCAGGGAGCCGCACCTAGCCACAGAGACGGTCTGCAGGTCTGCTACTGCACCTGACTTCCATGACCACCACCATGCCCACCACCCTAAGCGTCCATGTCCAACACCATGGACAGCACCCAGTCCGCTACGAAAGTCCGCACCATGGACTACAACCTGATCATCTTCATGTTCAGCACCATGGACAGCGCCTTTGCCTTTGAGACGTTCTGAATATTCTGAATATTTGTTTTTGGAAGATTCAGGCCCAAAAATACCAGTAGCCTATCAACCTTCAAAAATCAGCATATGTGTTGTCATGCACAGCATTTTAATATCGTCTGAAATTTGCATAATGTTGGCCTATGACGTAAAGCTTATGGGCTGCAGCAGACAGGAAGGCACAGCGGCCACAATAAATAGGGGAGGGTCGAAAACTACTTTTTCTTTCTTTTCTTAACTCAAGAACTGTCAGTGAAAAGTGAAATGACAAAGAGCATACTGTTTCATGCAAATTCTCATAAGATCTTCTTAGGTTGGGGTGAAACACAGGCCAAGAGATGTTTAGACAGTGAATCAGCTGCACCAAGTATCTTTCAGGAACCTGTGGTTTTAGCAGCCACTGTGAACCTGTCGCTTTCTCAGCAAGCTAAAAGAGTTGGAAGATTCCCTTGCTCAGTATTCACAGGTGCTTAATTTCTGACTACTTGAATACATAATGTTGATTTGATTTTATTTGAATTTTCCCCCCATCACACCAGTGTTTTTCTTCCATGTGTTCTTGCTGATGAACTCTTGCTGATGATTTTGGTTTGTCTTCCATCTGGACTCAGTGTGTTGACTTTCTTTCACACTGTTTTCTGTCTAATTCTAGCACATTTTTGTGGAGGTGACTTGCACCCGAGTCAGACCTGTTTTCTGTTGTTACACCAATACAGCCTCCCACAGAAGAGCTACTTGACTTCATGTTGCCGCTGGCTTCCTGTCTTGACTTCCTTTGTCTGTGTAGCTACTGTAGACTTGCTGCAATTATAAGATTTAATGCTTTTAATTTTACTTATGTAACATTCAGCCTGTATAATTTGTTGCATAGTACCAAGCAGAACCTCCCTGTACAGCACAGGCCACATCACCCTGTTATTTGTGTTTTTGTGGCAAGACAAACATATTCTCTTTTTTGTGATTAATAGCTTCTATTCTTTTTCTGTTCATGAATGTGTATAAAAATACATGCATCAGCTTATACACAAACATTAAAACATGCAAAATAAAGTAGGAGAAGAATATTTTGGTGATATGGGTAAAACAGCCGTTACTTTCTTATCTGTGCTGAAATCCGTTTTATTTCAGGCTCCGGTTGTGAATCAAAGCGTGAACACATACAGTGGTGCAATAGTAATAAAGTCGTAAAGTCAAAAATCATTCCCGTTTTCAAAAACTATGTATGTTTTTTTCTGTGAAATTAAGCTTTTATTTTCACCTCTAATGAAAAGAAATAAAGCTGTCAGATTTGTTTAAAATCATTTGATAATTATGCACTACCGTTATAATAACAGGCAAACCGGCATTAGATATTTCAGTATTTAAATAATAATTAGAACAACAACTACAACAAAGAAACTTACTTGCTGCTTCAGAGGTAAATGTCTTGCACGAACGCAGTTCTCGAGTTTAAAAAAAGAAAGAAAAAGTAGTTTTCGAGACTCCCCTTTTTAATGTGGCCGCTGTGCCTTCTTGTCTACTCCAGCACATAAGCTTCTACATTATGCAAATTTACAACACATATGCTGATTTTTGAAGGTTGACAGGCTACTGGTATTTTTGGGCCTGAATCTTCCAAAAACAAATATTCAGAATACTCAAAAGATTACTAGGATTCAGTAAATAGTGTTCAGATTCTGAAAGTGAAAATTTAATGCAGAGTATCATAATGGTGCCTTCAGTGAAGCCCAGAATGCTGCTCAGGGTGCTGTCCGTGGTGCTGAACATAGTGGCGCACTGGGCGCTGTCCTTGGTGCTGGACATGGGAGTGGGAAAGTTGCGACCTGTGGCACTGACCATAGGCGCTGTCCATGGTGCTGAACATGGGAGTGGTATGGGTGCGGCCTGTGGAAATGAACAAAGGCGCTGTCCGTGGTTCTGAACATGAAGGTAATCAGCTTGTCGTCCATGGTGCTGACTTTTGTGGCCAACTGGGTGCTGTCCATGGTGCTGGACATGGAGGATTAAGGTGGTGGACATGCTGGTGGTCATGGAAGTATGGTGCAGCGGCAGACCTGCAGACCGTCTCTGTGGCTAGGTGCGCCTCCCTGGAGGCTTCAGAAGTTTTTTTTTTTTTTTTTTTTTTTCGTCAGTTTAGTCACAGACCCAGGCTAACAAATCCCAAAATCCCATACACCTTAAATGCTACCCATCGGAATCATGGCTTCATAATAAAATACAAACTGGCCTATTTTTTATGTTTACTCTTTGCAGGTAAACGTTTTCTTTGTTTCAGACTATGCAACTTTTCATTTTGTTCATTTTTACACAAATATGGGGAGAGCCATACACATGCCAGTGTGATTGTTCCTCCTCTTTGTAAGAGTCTGGGGATTTTCTGTTATAACAGATAAAAATAGCAATCAAATGTGTTGTGAAGCTCTTGTTTTGTTAAACTTTTCCTGTTTGGTGTCTCACCTTTATACTCACTAGTTGTTTCAAGCTTTGCCAACACCTAATTGTCTTGATTTAGTTCACCTGTTCCCTCCCTTATTTAAGACTGCACTTCCCCTCACACATTCTTTTCACCTTCACATGGGGCAACAGACATGATGACCCATGTGTGTCTGTTTCCCCCTATTTCATGCTGAGGTTTAAGAGAAATAACCTCTTTACATAATCTGCGTCTCCTGGTTATGCTGTACATTCCTGACAGAATGGTTCTGTGACGATAGCCTCCATAAGAGCAATTGAACC
Organism: Myripristis murdjan; assembly: GCF_902150065.1. Lineage (NCBI taxonomy): Eukaryota > Metazoa > Chordata > Actinopteri > Holocentriformes > Holocentridae > Myripristis > Myripristis murdjan. The sequence goes on from NC_043997.1 coordinate 5,687,080, forward strand.
TACACCTTTACAAAATGTCAAGTTTTCTCTGTTGTTACTCTTTAATTTCAGAAACTCCTAAAACTAGTTTTTGTGTATATAATATTAACATGTATAAAACTTGATGAGCTGTGTTATCAAATATATTCTGTGGCTCCAGATGAATTTCCTTTAGAAGAGAGGGTGAAATGGCTCTTTGGATAGTAAAGGTCACTGACCTCTGGTCTGGTCTCTTGTGAGATCATCAGTTTTTCTGAGCCTGTTTTGTTTGATGAACCTGGACCTTTTAGTCAGTACTTCTGTTACAATAATAAAAAAAAAAAAGTGAATTTACTCTGCTCTGCCTGCCTCTCTTGCATTTGGGTCCCAGTATTTCCTGAGTCCTGCCAGCTTTGGTGCTCCAATCAGTAGAAATCCTTATATTGACAACACACCTGAGTGGTCTTTCAGCCAAAACGTAACGACTGAAGCCAGCTACGTTGTTCTTGAAGCTAACATTTTCTAAAGTATATTTAGAAGCTAAACCCATAAATGTCTGGATAGAATAGCATTTTGAGAAGGATCGAAGGAAACAGGGATTTTGCGGAGATGTTATGCAAATGGGTACAATGTCAAAAATGCGGTAACTGGACTGGGCTGTTGGTTTGTGGAGAATTTAAATGTCCCAAGTTGTAAATATCACATCAAGAGGACTCTCACCCCAACCAGAGAAAAAAACATGAGTATATACAGTTACACTGAAACACGTCTGGAGAAATGACTTCAGGACAGATTCAATGAAGATTTTATTGAAATACACAGACATACACAGACACACACACACACACACACACACACACACACACACAATATATATATATATATAGACAAAAGTATTGGTCCACCTCTACCTTCCACCTCCAGGAGCTTCTCTGACCTCTCATTCTAAATCCAGAGAAATTAATCAAGAGGAGAATTTGTGAGGTCAGACAGAAATGCAGAATTCCTGCCCAGGACATTAACTGACATGTAACAGAAAATAAAACCAACACGGAAACAGAGACTTGACTTTGAGCCAAACACCAGCGGAAAGAATTGCTCTCTGACACGAGCCTGCAGTAACACAAGATGTGTGTGAGTTTATTATCTTGTTGAACAGTCCAGCTGAAGCGGCAGCTCTGCCTCTTCAGCTCTTCGGCTCTGACCATCACACTTGTGCTGCTTAAGATGTCCAGACTGGCTGTAACTTCTCCCACACACACTGCAGCTGAACGGTCTCTCTCCTGTGTGGAATCTCATGTGCTTGTGTAAGATATGCTTATCTGAAAAGCTTTTGTCACATTCTGAGCAGCTAAATGGTTTCTCTCCTGTGTGGAGTCTCATGTGTACTTTAATATAAGTTTTATCTCTAAAACTTTTATGGCAAACTGAGCAGCTAAATGGTTTCTCTCCTGTGTGGACTCTCATATGTCTGTTCAAGTTGTTTTTACATGAAAAACTTTTGTCACATTCTGAGCAGCTAAATGGTCTCTCTCCTGTGTGGACTTTCTTGTGCCTGCGTAAGAAACGCTTATCTGAAAAGCTTTTGTCACATTCTGAGCAGCTAAATGGTTTTTCTCCTGTGTGGACTTTCTTGTGCCTATGTAAGAAACGCTTATCTGAAAAGCTTTTGTCACATTCTGAGCAGCTAAATGGTTTTTCTCCTGTGTGGACTCTCATGTGTACTTTTAGGTTAGTTTTATCTCTAAAACTTTTATGACAAACCGAGCAGCTAAATGGTTTCTCTCCTGTATGGACTCTCATGTGCTTGTGTAAGAGAAACTTACCCGGAAAGCTTTTGTCACATTCTGAGCAGCTAAATGGTTTCTCTCCTGTGTGGTTTTTCATGTGTACTTTCAAGTAATATTTATCACTCAAACTTTTATGGCAAACTGAGCAGCTAAATGGTTTCTCTCCTGTGTGGACTCTCATGTGCGTGTGTAAGATGCACTTATCAGAAAAGCTTTTGTGACATTCTGAGCAGCTAAATGGTTTCTCTCCTGTGTGAACTTTCATGTGCTTGTTTAAGATGAACTTCTCTGAAAAGCTTTTTTCACATTCTGAGCAGCTAAATGGTTTCTCTCCTGTGTGGGTTCTCATGTGCACTTTCAAGTAAGATTTATCTCTAAAACTTTTATTACACAATGAGCAGCTAAATGGTTTCTCTCCTGTGTGGATTTTCATGTGTCTGTTTAAGTCACATTTAACTGAAAAACTTTTGCCACAAGATGTGCAGCTGAATGGTTTCTCTCCTGTGTGGACTGTCAAGTGTCTGTTTAAGTTATTTTTAAGTGAAAAACTTTTGTGACATTCTGAGCAGCTAAATGGTTTCTCTCCTGTATGGACTCTCATGTGTTCTTTCAAGTAAGATTTATCTTTAAAACCTTTATGACAAATTGAGCAGCTAATTGGTTTCTCTCCTGTGTGGACTTTCATGTGTACTTTTAAGTTAGCTGTATATCTAAAACTTTTATGACAAACTGAGCAGCTAAATGGTTTCTCTCCTGTGTGGCTTCTCATGTGTCTTTTTAAGTCCCATTTCTTTGAAAAACTATGACCGCAAAATGAGCAGCTGAATGGTTTTTCTTTGCTGTGCATCATCATGTGCTTATCTAAGTTCTGTTTTTGTTTAAAGCTTGAAACACCAGTAAGGCACTTCCACTGTTTCATTCTTGTGTTTTTGTTCACCCTGTCCTCCATGTCATCTTCACTGTCATCAGTCTCAGAGTCAGAGGAGTGTGAGGAGAGGAGCTGGCCATTACTAGCTGGTTGGAAATCAGCAGCTGGATCTACGTTCCCGGCCGGTTCCTCTCCAGCAGCTTCTGTTTCCATCTTTACAGTGGAGCTGCTGGCCGGAGGTTCTGCCTCTCTGCTCTCCTCAGTTTGGCTTTGATGAAGCTGTGAGGGCCCAGCTTCCTCTTCATCATCTTCACTCTCCACAGTGACATCGGTGAATGGGACGTTGATATCTTGAAGCTGCTCTGCTTCCTGACTGGCCCAGAGCTCCTGCTGCTCCTCTTTAACGTGTGGCGGCTCTGGCTGCTTCTGGTCCACACTGGGGCTCCACTCCTGCTTCTCTTCTTTAAAAACCAGCAGCTGCTTAGGCAACACTGAAACACACACGCACACACATTAAGAGAACCGTAACTGGAAGGTGTGCACCCAATGCAAAACTGAGATGTTGGACCTTTTTAGGGGCTACAATAAAATACAAGATACTATGGGCATTAAAGACTCTGTGAGCTGCTGAACTTTTTGTGAAATTTTATAAACAAAGAGGTAGGGCTGCACAATTAATTGAATTTTAATGTGATCACGATTTTGGCTGCCACGATTAAATGAGCCTGATCGTCGGCGATATTTACATGTAAAATGCAGCTCTGCTGCGAATCTAATCAAGCACTTTCTCAGCCAGCAGTCAGCCAACCACCAGGGGGCGAACGCACAGTTAAGGCTTCATTAAGCTGCCTAAATAACAAGCACCTGCAGCGGCAGCCTCAAGTTAAGGTGTGTTCACACCGGACGCGATAACGCAAATTCGCGCATCAAGTTTACATTAGAAGTCAATGCAAAGACGCGATGACGCGCGATTTCGGGTCGGGTGGCGCGTTTGGCGCGATACACGCGACGCGATGACGCTTCATCGCGTCGCGTTGGACGCTTCATCGCATCGCGTCGGACGCTTCATCGCGTCGGACGCTTCATCGCGTCGCGTTTGACGCTTTATCACGTCAAACGCCTCATCGCGCAAGTTGAAAAATTTCAACTTTAGACGCGACATCGCGTGGCGTTTGACGCTTTATCACGTCAAACGCCTCATCGCGCAAGTTGAAAAATTTCAACTTTAGACGCGACATCGCGTGGTGCTTTGACACGATAGCCAATCAGTGTTGATATTCTCCCTAAGTCACCTATGTCAAGAACTGCCAAAGGAAATCGAAAAATGGAGGAATATTATTGTTGCCATGTGCGGGCTACCGGGCTGCCGTGTGCCGGCTGCCGGGCTGCCGGGCTGCCGTGTGCCGGCTACCAGGCTGCCGGGCTGCCGTGTGCCGGCTGCCGGGCTGCCGTGTGCCGGTAAATTTTGCGAATATGTGTCCGTTGCTAATGCAGCTATTGGATGTAATTTACTATTAACCATGCTAGCAGTAACGTTAACCCGGCATATCTGTCTCGCTACGTGTGTGCGTCTTGTCAGTGAATGTGTGTTGCCACAGATGGAAAAGTCTGCGGGACACCTACATCAGGGAGAGGAAGGAGGGAGAGAGGAGGGCGGGTTCGCATCAACGCGTCCATCGCGCGATAGACGCGATTGAGGAAATAAATGATTCCAGTCACGTGACGCGTTTCGGGCGTTACGCGCGATTTCATCGCGTTCATCGCGCCCAGTTTGAACACGGCTTTACTCGGTGGACTGATGAGAGCGAGTCATGTCGGGAGAAGAAGGTAGGCTACGGCAGTTCCTGCAACAAGTTCCCCGTCAGAGAGGCTACTCAGGGCCTGCTCACATTAGGGGGGCCTGCTCACATTGCTGCGCATCGTACTAAAGCAAAAATGCCTCCCCTCCCCAGTCCCTGGCTGGCCTGCACTCATATTAGCTAAAGCCCAAACGCGCCCAAGCGCGATTTCCCCTGGTATGAACATCATCACTTTGAAATACGACAACAGCCATGGCAGCGCACACTGTGTGCTGCTGCGGGCACCGCGCCCACCCGGTCAGGTCTGCCGGATCTGACAGGTGCACTGCGCACACAGACTGCCATATATACCTTTCATCATAAATCAGCTTTAGTTTATACGTGGTTGCAGCAGCACCATGGACAACATGGTTGATTATTGATTGTGCAACGCGGCCATTCGCCGGTAATCGTGCGCACATTAAACGATTTTGCAGGGACAGGAGGAAAGCTGCATGATTTACGTCGTATCCACGTTCGCGCGCTGCGTGCGTGACCGTGCATGTGCTCGTGCATGAACGCCCGTATTAGTGATGGGTCAGTCGCGAACGAACCGACTCTAATAGCCGGCTCTTGGAAGTGAACGACGGGAGCTGGTTCCTGATTGGGAGCCGTTTTTTTTTTTTTTTTTGGGGAGCCGATTGGTTATTTTTTCTGCGAAAGCCGCATGTGATTGGTCAAGATGTGGGGTACCGTCTCTGTGTCCAATCGTAGCCTATATGTCTGCGCTGAGCGCTTCACCCCAGACCGGCAGTTACACACACACACACACACACACACAGCACACACAGCACACACACGAACAGGAGAACAGGAGGGAGGGAGACGAGAGAGAAAGAGAGCGAGGGGCCACAAGGAGAGACAACACGAATGTGCTGGAAAGGTGTAGTTAAGAAAATGAGTCACAACAGGAAAAGGAGTACAATCTGGACCCATTTCAAATTTAATGACAATAGAAAGGCAGAGTGTAGGGTCTGCAAGAAAAAAAAATCTCTTATTGAGCCGGCTCCACTAACAACCTGCACTGGCAAATGAGAACTGTCCACCCATCAGTGCAATGGGAAGAAAAAACACAAGCAGCTGAACCTGATATTGATGAAGGTGAAGTGTGTCTACTGCAACTGCTGCTGCTGCAGTGTGCACAGCAACTCAATTCAACTGTAAATAGTTAAAAGTTTGTTTTGTATTTTATAATTAAGTTTTTGTAGCACTATATAAAGTGAATAAATAAAGGCATATTTATATAATAAACAGATATTAATTAATTTTTTTTTTTTTTTTTTTACATTAGTAATTCATTTTGCACATAATTTTACATTACTGTTGGTAATAAATTAATTTAAGCAACAAAAAAATCTGAAGAGCCGTTTGGGAGCCGAAAGAGCCGGCTCTTTTTAGTGAGCTGAGCCAAAAGAGCCGGTTCTCTAAAAAGAGCCGGAATTCCCATCACTAGCCCGTATCTGGAGCACACCCCCTCCAACCGTGCCAGAGCGGGGGAAGTGAACTGTATTCAAGCACGGAACGGAGCGATCACACCGGTCAAATAATCCGTCTTTAGCACTGGGGGAAATGCAGTGGCCTGCCTTCGCTCGTCTCTCAAGACAGAAAATGTTGACAGGCTGGTGTTTCTGTAGGCCTGAGCCTGATGTCAGTGCCTTTTCTGGATAAGCTGCAGTTGTTTCCACTGAGCTGCATTTTGTGTTTGCACTCTGTAATAGGATATTTATTCAGTCAGCCATTGGTAAATTTTAAATTCTTGGGTAAATTTTATTTTTTTATTATTATTAAGCATTTATTCTTATTGAAAGTTTCATTTTGCACTGAAAACTGTTCACACAGTTTGTTTAAAAGCAGTGCAGTAAAAATAAAGATGCTTCCCCTAACATGATGAATAATCGTGATGAAAATCATGATTACAATATTTATCAGAATAATCGTGATTATCGTTTTGGCCATAATCGCTCAGCCCTACAAAGAGGCAGCTTGGAAATAGTCCTGTGATTTATGGGCACACATGGATCTAGAGATGTTACTTTTTTTCATTTTATAATAGAAATCAGGCAGCGACCAATAGATCCCTATAAACATTTGAGCAGACAGGCTTGTAGAACATGTAGGGGGCACCGGGGGGCTTCATGCTGCGGACCACCTGCTCCTTTAACTCTTTTAATGGCTTCTTTTTTGGATTCTTTGAGAAAAAAGTTAATTCTTTGAGGACAGACTCAATCCATTATACTGTTGTATTATTATCACACCATGTGTCTGAGCACAGTTCACATGTGGCTGCATCTCTGAGCACAACACTACCAGAGTTTGATCGTCTATCATTTGGTCATTTTGCTCCATTCATTTGGTCAAAAGAGAAGAAAGTAGAGATTCTCTTTGGAGCCATCATGACAAGGCAAACTAACTACTTCTTAGCCAGCTAACTACTGTGTCAAGAAATACAGAGAACCCTAAAGTTCAAGTTTTTCTCTTTTATATTTAACATTACCCAGATTTGAAAGCACGATTCAGTTTTTATTTTCCCTTGTTAAGTAGTATTTATTTATTTTTTTTACAATGTCAGTTTTGTGTGAATTCTCAGAATTTAGCCTCACTTTGAAGAGATATTTAGCCCACCTGCCGAATACCAAGCTTCACACCAATGGATTCTGTTGATTGTCTAGTTTCAAATGATATCTGTCATTTTCCTGTGGCTTTAAAAATGAGTCTGCAACATCCTCTGAAGGACAGCGTGTAAGCTGTGACCGATGGACAAATGGAGCATAGGGGTTATTATCATTGACAGATTTTAAAAAGTTTTATTTGTGGAAAAATCACTTTAAAGCGGCCGATTTAAGACAAAACTGGCACACAGTCACATTATGGTATGGGAAACTACAGCCTGGATTTACGTGTAAATCAGACAATTAGATATTCCTGAGATATAAATAAATGAGCATAACAGCGCCCCCTAGTGGCCGATGTACACAATTTTTGCAGTGTCTTATGGGGCACTTGGCACTCAAATTTGGTGTTGATTTGACAAACTGTTGTATAGACATGAATCACTTTCTGTTTTGTATGCGGTTAAATATGTGTAACTTTGCCATTTTTCATTGAATCAAAACTCTTTTGATAACTTTTTGGTTTGAGGGTCTGTAGATTGTATGTGCTAAGGTTCAGAAAGGTTGTTTTTTTTTTTTTTGTTTGTTTTTTTTTGCGCCAAAAGCGCATGCCACCAACTATCGTTTATATAACTGTTACAGCTCCAGGAGCAGTTTTACTGATGAAAGGATAATTAAATAAATAAATAATAATAATAATAATCCAAGCGATCCCTAACCCTACTGGCATTGCTACTCGGGCTTGAACCCCTAATAAATCCTTTGAAGAAGTCATAGGATTAGATGTTTAAAAAAAAAAAAAAGAAAAGAAAAGAAAGAAAGGGAAAACAGCACCACGTGTTCGGCAGCAGGGTTAACTTGTTGTCTACTGACAGCTAACCGACTGAGCTGCTGCGTTAAGGCAATGAGCCTAAACTCTGGCTATCACCAATCGATATCGAGTCGATATCATGATCTGATGATGGCTGCAGAGTGTCTGGATCTGTCGTCTTGAATCTTTGCCATCTCACTTGAAAACAGCGTTAGCAGCTATGCTATGCTAACTGCTAGCCTAGTTAGCCTAGACTTTGGTGGTGGAAACCTGTGAAGCGGACAAACCTGTCGGGCACAGCCGGGCTCCGGGGTGTAAAACCGCGTCCAGCAGCTTCCTCTGTCGCTCGTTGTCTTCTTTCAAACGGGAGATCTGCTCCTTGTAGTCCGCCAGCGCTCCGTCCAGCAGCTCCGAGATCCGAGCGGCAGCCGCAGCCTGACGCCGCCGAACCATCGAGCTCAGCTCCTGCAGCTCCGACATCCTGCTGCATCGAGCTGCTCCTCCAATCACAGGAGTCTGGAGAGAGAGAGAGAGAGAGAGAGAGAGAGAGAGAGAGAGAGAGAGAGAGAGAGAGAGAGAGAGAGAGAGAGAGAGAGAGAGAGAGAGTCACGTGAGCAGAAGTTCAAAATGCGTCACGTGTGTTATGCCCCGTCTAGGGGTGCGGAGACATGACATGAAAAAGGCCCCATTTCCCCCAAGTCCCAAGTAGCCAGCAGGACAGCTTCTCAAAGTGAATAGTTTTTTTTATTTACACACTGAGAAAATAGTGCAAAAAAACCCCATGTAAATGTAACTTCGGGTGAACCAAGGCCAACATAACAAACAAAACAATTCTAACTGAAAAACAACAAACTCTAACCTGAACAAGGAAACCAAACAACAAACACTTACCTTCCTAACTTAACAAACACAGGAGAAAATGGGTTAACTAAAATGGCAGTTCACCCCTATTGCTCTAACACAACTTTCACAAAATCTTAGACACAAAGGAATGGCTGGTTGGGAGATGAGGAGGATGAGGAGAGCCTGCTGCTGCTGCTGCTGCCTCCATCTTGGGCCTTATATCTAAGCTCCTCTCCCGCTTCATTAGCCAATCCTGGGACCGGAAAACCCCAGCCAATCCAACGTCAGGGTGGAGCCCATGTGCTCACAAAGATAGGGAACAAAAAAAAAACAGAGCACACACTCCAACAGAAACTGCACACAACGACAACAGTCGTAACACGTGATTCATGGAAACTTCAGATTGTAGGACATTTGTGAAAGCATGAGTTACAATTAGTTTACAATTAGCAATTAGTTGTCAGTACAAGCACTCATGTTCAGTATTTTTATAATTCACCTGCACATTATAGATGTGTCGGTTGTTATATCAATACAGTTACTTAAAAAATAAATAAATAAATAAAACCTATTTCATATTTCAGGATTAGTGTGAACAGCTCATGCTCTCTGCCTTGCTGACATTTCTTTTTTTTTTTTTTTTGCCATAGAGGTGGTTGTATTTGTTCGAAAACCATACTGACCAGTTTAGGCTCGTGCTGACTTGACTACATTAACAGTGTTCAAACTGCGTATGACAGTGATAGGGAAATTGAATTTAACAGAAATAAATTGTTTCTAAAGTAAATTAAAAAGCATTTGTATACTTGTTTCTTGGGCTGTCAGTGAAAGACAGTAAGAGTCTTAATGGCCTCATCAAGGTCTGCTCCAAGATTATCGGAGTCCAGCTTAAAGACTTGAGTTCACTATATAAAGGACACGTGGTTCAGAAAGCCAAATATATTATCAGTCAGCCTGACCACGTTTTACATTGTGAGTTTACCTTACTGCCCTCAGGGCGGCGCTATTATGCAACGAGAACAAAAACAAATCACTATTCACACTCTTTTATTCCTTCTTCGATCAGGCTGATAAATGCCAAATGTAAAGAGTAGCTATATCCTTCTATATTTAAAGATATATGTGTCTTTTCTATTATATTTGTCCTTCCATCTCACACATATTTATTTGTTAGATATGTACATGAAAGAGCTTGGGATGTAATGATTTAAATTTTAAATTATAAGGACAGGAGACTGAATTGCCCATTTTGAGATAAATAATGTTTTCCTGATTCTGATTCTGATAAAGCTCACCAAAATGCGTCTAAAAATGTTTCTTTGTCTTTTTGGAAACCAAAGAGGAGGAAGTGTTATGGGATAGATTATAGATTACAGTTCATGTCATATCCTTCAGGGTGGCCGAGTGAGAGCTTTTACCATTCTGCTGCCCTGTACTTCACTGAAACCTGGATCAGCAAGCACATCCCATTCTTCAGGAAGAAACTAATATCTGCTAAACCTGTAGTGAGGACCATGAAGAAATGGACAGAGGAGTTAAAGCTGAAGCCACAGGCCTGCTTTGTCTGCACTGATTGGAGTGTTTTTGAAGCTGCAACCACAGATCTCAACAAACTGTCTGGCACTGTGATATCATATATGAGCTTTTGTGAGGACATTTTTGTACAGACCAAGACCCTCTGCACATACAACAACACCAAATCCTGGTTCTTCTCAAACCGGAGGAAACTACGTCAGGCCAAGGAGGAGGCCTACAGGAGTGGGGATCGGGAGCTGTACACGCAGGCCAGAAACACTCTGACAAAGGAGATCGAGAGGAGCTACTCTGAAAGGCTGAAGCACAGTGTTTAAATCAACAACCCTGCGTTAGATATTTCAGTATTTAAATAATATTAAAACAACAACAACAACAACTTCAAAGCAACTTACTTACTGCTTCAGAGGTAAAGGTCTTACACGACCGCAGATTTTGAGTTACAAAAAAAGACAAAGAAAAAAGTAGTTTTCGACCCTCCCCTATTTAGTGGGGCCGCTGTGCCTTCCTGTCTGCTACAGCCATAAGCTTTACGTCGTAGGCTTACATTATGAAAATTGCAAACGATATTAAAACGTTGTGGCTGTGCATGACATGATATATGCTGATATGTGAAGGTTGATAGGCTACTGGTATTTTTGGGCCTGAATATTCCGAAAACAAATATTCAGAATACTCAAAATGTCTAATTTGCGTTCTAAATATATGGATAAAGATTACTAGGATTCAGTAAATAGTGTTAAGATTCTGAAAGTGAAATTTAATGCAGAGTATTGTAATGGTGCTGCTCAGGGTGCTGTCAGTGGTGCTGAACATAGTGGTACACTGGGCGCTGTCCTCGGTGCTGGACATGGGAGTGGTAAGGGCGCGGCATGTGGCGCTGAGCATAGGCGCTGAACACAGTGGCGGTCCGGGCGCTGTCCGTGGTGCTGAACACGAAGGTGATCAGCTTGTAGTCCATGGTGCTGAATGAAGTGGCTGACTGGGTGCTGTCCATGGTGCTGGGCACGGAAGCCATCAGGGTGCGGTCCATGGTGCTGTCCGTGGTACTGAACATGGAGGATTAGAGTGGTGGACATGCTGGTGGTCATGGCAGTCAGGTGCAGCAGCAGACCCACAGACCATCTCTGTGGCTAGGTGCGGCTCCCCTGGCCAACCCATCGGAAATGAATCAGAATCAGAATCAGAATACTTTATTGATCCCCAGGGGGAAATTACTTGTTGTTACAATCACAACTCCTACTCCAAGTGTACAAAAGACCAAATAGTCAAGAAAAATAAAAAAGGTATATAAATATAAATGTAAATACATATAAAATAAAAAATAGGTACAAGTGTACTTTCACCTTGTGAAGCATTATCCTCTGACACCACCGTCACAACGTCGCTGGCCTTGCGGATCAGTCTGTTGAGTCTGTTGGCATCCGCTACCGTCAGCTTGCTGCCCCAGTACACCACAACATAGATCTCCATCCATAAAATAAGACACTAATTATCTTCTCAAATATTTGTGTTTTTAAATTGTAAGATCTGTTTCAAATCCACATGAGCCACTGTGTAATTTAGGCAGCTTCAGAGCTGCTGTAAGGTATTTTTGTTTTGTTTTATTTGTTTTGTCACATTTGTCACAGACCCAGGGTAACAACTCCTAAAGACTTCAAGTCTTTATGCTAAGCTAAATGCTACCCATAATTAATTTCTGCAAATAGGAATCATGGCTTCGTAATAAAATACAAACTGGCCTATTTTCTAAGTTTACTCAGTGCAGCTATATGTTTTCTTTGCTTAAAACTATGCAAATTTTTATTTTGTTCATTTTTCAAAAAAAAAAAAAAAAAAAGGGTAGAACTCACAAAGGCCTGCAAGGTTCTGTGTTTTTTTTTTTTTTTTTTCCAAATTAGGCCTACACGTGCCAGTGTGTTTGTTCCTCCTCTTTGTAAGAGCTTGGGGATTTCCTGTGTTACAACAGATTTTAAAAAAGCAATCAATTGTCTTTTGTTACTCTATCACTTAAGAAACTCCCCAAACTGCAGTTTTTTTGTATATAGTATTAACATACATACAAGTTGATAAGCTGTGTTATCAAATATGTTCTGTGGCTCCAGATGACAACATTAGACCTCTGGTCTAATGTTGTGTGAGATCATCAGTTTTTCTGAGCCTGTTTTTTGGATGAACGTGGATCTTTTAATAAGTACTTCTATTACAGTAAAAAATGTGCATTTACTCTGCTCTGCCTGCGTCTCTTGCATTTGGATCTCAGTATTTCCTGACTCCTGCCAGCTTTGGTGATCCCATGAGTATAAAACCTTATATTGAAAACACACCTAAGTGGTCATTCAGCCCACACATAACCACAAAAGAGGCCAGATAAGTTGTTCTTAATGCTAAAATTTTCTCAGTCTCATGTCCGGAGAGAATAGCATTTTCAGAAGGATCAAAGGTAACAGGGACTTTTGCAGAAATGCTACACAAATGGGTACAATTTTTAAAAATGCAGTAACTGGACTGGACTTTCGGTTTGTAGAGAATTGAAATGTCCCAAGATGTAAATATCACATCAAAAGGTCTCTAAGCCCCATCAGAGAAAAAATAATACAGTTAGACTAAAACACATCTGGAGAAATGACTTCAGGGCAGATTCAATGTAGATTTTATTAACATACACACAAACACAGTATATGGACAAAAGTATTGGTCCACCTCCACCTTCCACTTCCAGGAGTTCCTCTGACTTCTCATTCTAAATCCAGAAGAGCATTTGTGAGGTCAGACAGAAATGTTGAGTTCCTGCCCAGGACATTAACTGACATGTAGCAGAAAATCAAACCGACATGGGAACAGAAACTTGACTTTGAGCCAAACACCAGCAGAAAGAATTGCTCTCTTACATGAGTCTGCGGTAACACAAGATGTGTGTGAGCAGTGTTCAGATGTGGCTGCATCTCTAACCACAACACTGACTGACGAGGGTTTGACTTTGCTCGTCCTGGGCGATGGACTCTCATCAAGTTCTCTGCTTTATTGTCCTGTTAAACAGTCCAGCTGAAGCAGCGGCTCTGCAGCTCCAGCTCTCTTACCATCACACTTGTGCTGTTTAAGATGTCCACACTGGCTGTAACTTGTCCCACACACACTGCAGCTGAAATGTCTCTCTCCTGTGTGGAATCTCATGTGCTTGTCTAAGATACGCTTATCTGAAAAACTTTTGTCACATTCTGAGCAGCTAAATTCTCTCCTGTGTGGACTCTCATGTGCAATTTATAGGAAGTTTTAAAACTAAAACTTTTATGACAAACTGAGCAGCTAAATGGTTTCTCTCCTGTGTGGACTTTCATGTGTACTTTTAAGTAAGATTTATCTCTAAAACTTTTCTGACAAACCGAGCAGCTAAATGGTTTCTCTCCTGTGTGGACTCTCATGTGTACTTTTAAGTTATTTTTAAGTGAAAAACTTTTGTGACATTCTGAGCAGCTAAATGGCTTCTCTCCTGTGTGGACTCTCATGTGTTCTTTAAAGTAAGATTTATCTCTAAAACTTTTATGACAAACTGAGCAGCTAATTGGTTTCTCTCCTGTGTGTACTTTCATGTGTCTGTTAAAGCCACTTTTAAGTGAAAAACTTTTTCCACAAATTGTGCAGCTAAATGGTTTCTCTCCTGTGTGGATTCTCATGTGTCTGTTTAAGTGACATTTTTTTGAAAAACTACTACTGCAAAATGAGCAGCTGAATGGTTTTTCACTCTTGTGCATCACCATGTGCTTATCTAAGTTCCGTCTTTGTTTAAAGCTCGAACCACCAACAAAGCACTTCCACTGTTTCACTCTTGTGTTTTTGTTCACCATGTCCTCCATGTCATCTTCACTGTCATCAGTCTCAGAGTCAGAGGAGTGTGAGGAGAGGAGCTGGCCATTACTAGCTGGTTGGAGATCAGCAGCTGGATCTACGTTCCCCGTCGGTTCCTCTCCAGCAGCTTCTGTTTCCATCTTTACAGTGGAGCTGCTGGCCGGAGGCTCTGCCTCTCTGCTCTCCTCAGTTTGGCTTTGATGAAGCTGTGAGTGCCCAGCTTCCTCTTCATCTTCACTCTTCACAGTGACATCGGTGAATGGGACGTTGATATCTTGAAGCTGCTCTGCCTCCTGACTGGCCCAGAGCTCCTGCTGCTCCTCTTTAACGTGTGGTGGCTTTGGCTGCTTCTGGTCCACACTGGGGCTCCACTCCTGCTTCTCTTCTTTACGCACCAGCAGCTGCTTGGGCAACACTGTAACACACACACACACATTAAGAGAACCATAACTGGAAGGTGTATACCCAATGCAAAACTGAGTGTTTGGACCTTTTTAGGGGCTACGATACAACACAAGATAGTATGTGTATCCAAGACTCTGTGAGCTGCTGAACTTTTTGTGAAATTTTACAAACTCAAAAGCAGCTTGGAAATAGTCCTATAGTTTATGGGCACACATGTATCTAGAGATTTTTTTTTTCATTTTATAATAGAAATTAGGCAGCGACCAATAGATCCTTATAAATTTTTAGGCAGACAGGCTTGTAGAACATGTAGGAGGCACCGCGGGTCTTCATGCTGCGAACCAGCTGCTCCTTTAACTCAAACTTAATGTGCTTCTTTTTTGGATTCTTTGAGAAAAAAATAAATTCTCTGAGGAAAGCTCAGGAACAGACTCAACCCATTATGCTGTTGTATTTCTGCATTATCACACCATGTGCCTGAGCAGTGCTCACATGTGGCTGCATCTCCGAGCACAACACTATCAGCTTGATTGTCTATCATTTGGTCATTTTGCTCCATTCATTTGGTCAAAAGAGAAGAAACTAGAGCTTCTCTGAGGAGCCATCATGATGAGGGGGATTAACTACCTCTTAGCTAACATCTGTGTTCAGGAATACAGAACACCCTAAAGTTCAAGATTTTCTCTTTTATATTTAATATTACTCAGAATTGAAAGCACAATTCAGTTTTTATTTTCGCTTGTTAAGTACTAATTTTTTTTACATTGTCAGTTTTATGTGAACTCTCAGAATTTAGGCTCACTTTGAAGAGATATTAAGCCCACCTGCCGAATACCAAGCGTCACACCAATGGATTCTGTTTATTCTCTTATTCTCTTATTCTCACTGAGAAATTTTTAAAGAGTTTTATTTGTGGAAAAAATCACTTTAGAGCAGCCGATTTGTTACAAAACTGGCACACAGTCTCATTATGATACGGGAAACTACTGCCTGGATTTATGTGTAAATCAGACTTTATTAGATATTCCTGAGATATAAATAAATGAGCATAACAGCGCCCCTAGCGGCCGATTTACACAATATTTTACGGTGTCTTATGGGTCACTTGGCACTCAAATTTGGTGTTGATTTGACAAACTGATGTATAGACATGAATCACTTTCTGTTTTGTACGAGGTTAAACATGTGTAACTTTGACATTTTTCATTGAATCAAAACTCTTTTGATAACTCTTTGGTTTGAGGGTCCGTAGATTTTATGTGCCAAGTTTCCTGAAGATGGGGATTGTTTGCCACCAACTGTCGTTTACCTTACTATTACAGTTTAGGCTCCAGTACCAGTTTTTCCAGTTTTAATGGAATTAATAATAATCCAGGCGATTCCTAACCCTACTGGAATCGCTATTCGGGCTTGGACCTCTAATAAATCAGTTGAGGTCATAGGATTAGATGTAAATCAATCAATCAATCAATCAATCAATCAATCAATCAATCAATAAAAGCCCCGCGTGTTCAGCAGCTAGGTTAGTTTGTGTACTGATGGCTAACCGAACCGACTGAGCTGCTTTAAGGCAGTGAGCCCAAACTCTGGCTATCGCCGATCGAAATCGAGTCGATATCGTGATCTGATGAGGGCTGCAGCGTGTCTGGATCTTTCGTCATGAATCTTTGCCATCTCACTTAAACACAGCATTAGCAGCTATGCTATGCTAACTGCTAGCCTAGCTCGACCTGCCGGAACAGCCAAAGGTTATCCCAGATTATATCCAGCTGCGTTTCAGACTTTGGTGGGGAAAAAATCCTGTGAAGCGGACAAACCTGTCGGGCACAGCCGGGCTCCGGGGTGTAAAACCGCGTCCAGCAGCTTCCTCTGTCGCTCGTTGTCTTCTTTCAAACGGGAGATCTGCTCCTTGTAGTCCGCAAGCGCTCCGTCCAGCAGCTCCGAGATCCGAGCGGCAGCCGCAGCCTGACGCCGCCGAACCAGCGAGCTCAGCTCCTGCAGCTCCGACATCCTGCTGCACCGAGCTGCTCCTCCAACCACAGGAGTCTGGACAGAGAGAGAGAGAGCGAGAGAGAGAGAGAGAGAGAGAGAGAGTCACGTGAGCAGAAGTTCAAAATGCGTCACGTGATTCATGGATACTTCAGATAGTTGGACATTTGAAAGCATGAGCACACAATTAGTTTACAATTAGCAATTAGTTGTCAGTATAAGCACTCATGTTCAGTATTTTTATAATTCACCTGCACATTATAAGTGAGTCTATTGTTATATCAATACAGTTACATAAAAAATGAATAAACAAAACTTAACAGTATTCAAACTCCGTATGGCAGTGATAGGGAAATTAAATGTAACAAAAAAAAAAAGTTTCTAAAGTAAATTAAAAAGCATTTGTATACTTGTTTCTTGGGCTGTCAGTGAAAGACAGTAACAGTCTTAATGGCCTCATCAAGGTCTGCTCCAAGATTATCGGAGTCGAGCTTAAAGACTTGAGTTCACTATATAAAAGACGTGGTCAGGGCCGGAGTGGGACTCATTTTCAGCCCTGGAGTTTCATGCCTCAGACCCGCCCACTTTTGATCACAACCTATTATTATTAAAATAAAAAAAAATAACGGGTCACTACTATCGTTTGAGCATAGAAAGTGGTTATATTGGAACTAATGCTTGCTTGTTCACACACTCTGTTACAACAGCTCACCTGTTCCTTCCATACTGACAGGAGCAATCCCCTCATCACTACTGGCTCCTGGCTCTACTTCTGACACCAAATCACATTTTAAAAATTGTCATAATTCTCAGCACAAATCTCCCCTTTTTACAAAGCCTTCTGATCAATTCAGGTCAGTTTCATTAATGTAGTGCTGAATCATCTAGCATCTCAGGACACTTTTCATATAGAGCAGGTCTACACCATACTCTTCATTATATCAATTCTTTTTTTTTTATTTATTTACATTTTAATTTTAGCCACATAAAACAAAACAACATCAGCAACAACAAACAAACAAACAAACAAACAAAAAAAACACACAGTACTAATACACAACACAAAGACATTTCACCAGGGATTGCAAACTACTAACATAAAGAAACATAATAGACTCAGGGAATCAGTGTCAAAACTCCTTAGAGAGGATTTTGATTTTCTACCTACGAGGTTCACATTCATATCATATCCTCAACATGTTATTAAACTAAGTTGAATTTCTCACATTTATATATTCTTTAATGAGTGTCCATGGCCCATCAAAATCATGTCTATACAGCTCCTGTAAAGCTGAGGCTGCACGTTCCATCATTATTAGTTCTATGAAGTCTTTCAGCCAGTTATTCAAACAGAAACAATTAGGTTTCCGCACTTTCCAATTCATGAGGATAATCCTTTTCACAGAAAGATATGCCAGCGTTAAAAGCTGTTGTATTTCTTCAGATTTTACACCATCCATTTTAGCTCCCAACAAGCACACTTCTGGGCACATTAGTACATCATCATTTATAATTGAGCATAAAGTATTTTGGACTCCTTCCCAAAATTTTCTTATTTCTGGACAGTGCCATAGCATATGTATTAGAGATCCTCTTTTTCCACAGCCGTGCCAGCACAAGTCTGATGTCTGAGGATTCATTTTATTTGTTTTGTATGGGGTTATATATGTTCGGTGTAAAATCTTCATCTGTATAAGTTTATATCTGACACATTTTGATAAATAATTTGTATGTCCTATAATAGAGTTCCATTGTTCAGGTGGTAGGTGTTTTCCGAGATCATGTTCCCATTGTTGTTTGACTTTATCCATGTTACTGCAGGAGAAGAGAGTTATAAGTTTGTAAAGTTTGGATACTGTACCACTATTTGTTACAATCTCTCTGAATTTATCATCTAAGTCTTTATTTGACGCCATAGTGGTACCCTGAGATATAAATTTCTGCAGTATAGATTTCAATTGTAAATACTGTAGGAAACATGATTTATTCAGATTATAATTAGCTTTAATTTCATTAAAGGACATTATTTTCCCCTGCTTTACAATTTGTTCAAGTTTCCTAATATTGTGACTATTCCACTTGTTGTTTAAAAGAGTCTTCCCTCCTGCAGTAAGCAATGGATTCCTCCATAATGGGCATGAAGGCAATTGTAATCCGTTTATTGCACATTTCTTGTGTATGACCTTCACAATGTCACATGAAAAATTAATAATAGGGTTCTTCAAATTTGTGTTTAATTTTGTACAATACCATAAAGCAGACAAAGATGTTTGTTTTGGGCTCTCATCAATCATTTTGTTTTCAAGCCATATCCAGCTGCCAGCCTCATGGTGTTCATAATAGGCCCATAGTAAGGGGTATTTGCCATTAAAAGCCAAATAATATGTATATATATCCGGTATTCCTAACCCTCCTTTATTCCTATGTCTGACAAGCTTACTGAGACTGATTCTTGGTTTTTTGTCCCCCCAAAGAAACATTATAAAAAGCTTTTTGATTTCTTTGAACCAAGATTCAGGGAATTTCAGTGGGATCGATGCCGTCATGAAAGAAAGTCTAGGAAAGACATTCATTTTGATGATCTCTGCTCGTCCCCACAAGGATAGCGGAAGTGTTCCCCATCTTGCAAGATCTTCTTTAATAGTTTTAATCAGTTTAGGGCCATTTATTTCAAAAATTTTCTCAATTGGGGAGATTATATTGATACCAAGATATTTTAGGCCCTCCTTCTTCCAGACTATCTGGGTTGCATCAAGATGTACTGGGAATGTCATACAATTGAGGGGAGTTGCTTCACTCTTGTTCCAGTTTACTTTATACCCTGAAAGGTTGCCAAACTCATTTATAAGCTTAAACAAATGTTTCACTGAAATTTCTGGGTTTGACAGGGTTAATAATATATCATCTGCAAATAAATTAATTTTAAAATCATAATCATACATTTTAATGCCACTTATTTGTTGGTTAGCTCTAATAGAGCATGCCAGGGGTTCCAGTGCCAAAACAAAAATTATTGGTGAGACTGGACATCCTTGCCGTGTGGATCTAGTTAACTCAAAGGGCTCAGACATGATTCCATTAGTTTTAACACGGGCAAGTGGTTTATAATAAAGTGCTCTAATCCACTGCATGCATACTGGACCAAAACCATATCTTTGTAGAGTATAAAATAAATATGGCCATTCAACCCTGTCAAACGCTTTTTCAGCATCCAGCGATAACAAGATCGCTGGATGCTGTAGTGAAGCAGCTCTGTGGATCACATGAAATAGCTTTCTCATGTTACTTGAAGCATGACGGCCTTTTACAAAACCTACTTGATCAAAATGGACCAATGAGGGAACCACTTTTTCCAGTCGTAATGCAAGTATTTTGGCAAATATTTTATAGTCATTATTAAGCAAACTGAGAGGTCTGTAATTGCTCATTTGTGTGGGATCTTTGCCCTGTTTTGGTATCGTGGTGATTACAGCCGTTCGCATAGTGGTAGGCATTGATTGAGACATTATTGCATCGTTATATAACATTACAAGAAAAGGTATTATTTCATCCTGGAAAGTTTTATAGAACTCAATACTAAAACCATCTTCCCCGGGTGTTTTGCCATTAGAAAGATGTTTTATAGCTGCTTTAATCTCTAAGTCTGTTATATACTCTTCTAGTTCAATTTTATCTACTTCTGTAATCGAAGGTAAACATATACTACTAAAAAAATTGTGAACAGCATTTAAATTAGGATTACTTTCAGATTCGTATAGTTTCTTGTAGTAATTTTTAAAACAGTGGTTCATTTGCTTTTGATCTTGTGTAGGTTGGCCATTACAGTCATATATCTTTGAAATTAAATGTTTAGATTCTGTTTGCTTAAGCCTCATTGCCAGCATTTTACCCGCCTTATCACCTGACTCAAAATATTTTCTTTTCAGTTTAAATAATGCAAACGCGGTTTCTTCATGCATTATTTCTTGCAGTTGTGCTCTACATAATAACAAAGAATCCCTTAATGTATAATTATCTGGTTCCCTCATGTGTCCTTTTTCAAGCTTGTTAAGTTCGTCCTTTAAAGATTGTTTCCATTATATCAATTCTAATAATATTCACTCAATGAGCAAACCTACCTGCCCACTCTGGACTTGTGGGCTCATGCCTGGTGCTTGGTGCTGGATCTTGCTTCTGACTCTGAGGGGCTATAAGACAAAGTTTCCCAGTTATGTGGCGTCGCATCATAGCTAATATTATTTAAATTATATAACGTTATGTTATATGTCACAATGCCACACAATTCATTGACTTGATAATTAATTAACTTGAACGATGCGTTGCAGGCAAAGTTCAACATCTTGCCTTACCCGTTTGGGGGCGGAGGCGGCCCAGGGACAGCGGTAAGCAACATAGGTGATCAACCCACTGCCATGACTGAACACCGGCCCCCAAAAAATAAAAAAATAAAAAAATAAAAAAATAAAAAAAAAGTGAACACCGGCCCTCGCGGCCCAAACATCAGACCGGCCCACCGGGAATTGCCCCGTCCTCCCGATTAGCCACTCCGGGCTTGGACGTGGTTCAGAAAGCCAAATATATTATCAGTCAGCCTGACCACGTTTTACATTGTGAGTTTACCTTACTGCCCTCAGGGCGGCGCTATTATGCAACAAGGACAAAAACAAATCACTACTGTATTCACACTCTTTTATTCCTTCTTCTATCAGGCTGATAAATGCCAAATGTCAAGAGTAGCTCTATTCTATTTCTATTATATTTGTCCTTCCATCTCACATGTATTTATTTGTTAGATATGTACATGAGAGAGCTTGTGATCTACACCATGTGCTGTGCTGCTGCGGAACGGTTGATTGCTGTTTTTGAGTAGGGGAGCGCAGCGTAGAAATTAACGCGGGGTAAGTTGTAACATGGACTTTTAAGGTAGTTGCAAAAGGTCAACCGGCAAGTGCTTCTGGTTAGTTCGTCACATGATCGTAAGAGAGCCTAGCGCGGATTTTGGGTGGAATTGGCTGCATTTTTGAGGAGATACGTGTAAAAGTGTGTTTTACCACCAAGTAAGTGAATTTCTTTACCTTTCAAATTTTTTGACTACTGAACTGTGTGCGTGCGTTACCGAATCCAATCTTACATCAACGTATTAAGCATCATGTTGCCTAAAACATAGCACTGATTCAAAACATTTAACTAACTCATAGCGAGTGCTAGTCAGGTTTGAGACCAGTGACTACACAGGGGGGTTGGTTGTAACGCAGTGTTACAACTAAGCCACAATAAAAACAACTGCGTATTTGTCACTAGCATAAGAGTAACGTTAGCTACATAGTGTAGCTGTGTGTGTGTGTGTGTGTGTGTGTGTGTGTGTGTGTGTGCCCCTATCATCATGGGATTTCTACTGTATTCTTTCAAGTAGCTAGTGTATATTGAATAATAATAGTGTTTTTTTGTTTTTTTTTAAATTATTATTTCAATTGCTCTTATTTTGTGCTTTGAGCTGAAAGTCTGCTTCATAGCTGCAAGGTTTGAACTAAACCTGCTAATGCAAGACCAGTTTATTCGCTTAATTAAATTTAGTACTTTATAATAAAATGCCTAAATTTAGTCATTTAAGTCATTTAAACATATCTGAAGATTTCAGGAAATGTTACATGGGTCCAGTTTAAAGTGTCCAGCAGCCTCGCCCTTTAAGTTAGGTTAAGCTGAGTTCAGTGGAATTAAGTTGAGTTAAGTTAAATTAAACGCTCCTGAAGCAGCGGCAGGGGGGATTACGCACTGCGTCCCCCTCTGTCCATCTGGCAAACGTCCGCTCTCTGGCAAACAAAATAAAAGAACTCAGAACTCAGAACCTCTCACTTGGGTTCTGATTAAATGGATACAGATTACTAGGATTCAGTAAATAGTGTTTAGATTCTGAAAGTGAAAATTTAATGCAGAGTATCGTAATGGTGCCCGCAGTGAAGCCCAGACTGCTGCTCAGTGTGCTGTCCGTGGTGCTGAACCTGGTGGTGCACTGGGCGCTGTCCGTGGTGCTGGACATAGGAGTGGTAAGGGTGCGGCCTGTGGCGCTGAGTATAGGCGCTGTCCGTGGTTCTGAATATGAAGGTAATCGGCTTGTAGTCCATGGTGCTGACTTTCGTGGCGGACTGGGTGCTTTCCATGGTGCTGGACATGGAGGCAGTCAAGACGTGGCCCATGGTGCTGTCCGTGGTGCTAGACATTGAGGATTAGAGTGGTGGACATGCTGGTGGTCTTGGAAGTCAGGTTCAGCAGCAGACCCGCAGACCGTCTCTGTGGCTAGGTGCAGCTCCCTGGCTGTGCCAGTGAAAACGAATCTCCACCCTCAAAACAAAAGATTCACCACTAATAAACCTTTCCTCAAATCTTTGTGTTTTTAAATTCTAAGATGTGTGTTTCAAATCCCTATGATCCACTGTGTAAATAAGACCACTTCAGAGCTGCTGTAAGGTATTTTTGTTTGCTTGTTTTATCACTTTTGTCACAACTAAATTCTACCCATAATGAAATTCCACCAATAGGAATCATGGCTTCATAATTAAATACAAACTTAACTATTATTATGTTTACTCTTTGCAGCTATGTTTTCTTTGCTTCAGAGTATTCAACTTTATTTTGTTGATTTTTCCATAAATATGGGGAGGACTCGAACAGACCATGTTTATTTATTTGTTTATTTTCCAAATTCGGCCTACACATGCCAGAGTTTGTTCCTGCTCTTTGTGAGAGTTTGGTGATTTCCTATGTAATAACAGATAGAAAAATAGCAATCAAATGTCAACAGTTTTCTCTTTTGTTACTCTATAATTTCAGACTCCCCCCGAAAAAAAAAAAAAAACACACACGCACACACACACACACACGTACCACGTATAGATATCTATATATCTATACGTATACATGATGATGTAAACGGTTTCGAATGGTCTGACGTGACACTTGGGTGCCTCTCACCTCCTTTAAATGTGCCTGGAGTTGAGTGGCATTCATCATCTGGTTCCGCAGGGCACTGTTCACAATGAAGCAGTCATCAGTGTGGGATGTGGCCAAAGGACTTCACTTCTATGCCTTTCTGTGACTCTTCCAGTCTCTCTGTATCTCTGTTGCAACCTGCTGATGACACTCTGTGACACTCTGAGCTCAGTAGCCACTTCCGTCTGAGAACATCCTGTTTGAAGCCTCGCAATGGCGAGGTGCTGCTGATCAATTGTTAGGTGTCGTCTTGGTCTCATGATGTCAAAATGTGAACAGCATGATGAGGAGGACTGTTTAAATACCAATTCTAATTGAACCAGGAAATTTATTGGTCGATTCATGGATCAAACACCTGATGTGAATTTTGCCGTTAAACTCCTTGTTAGAGAACAGCAACTTGTGCAAAAAGTACTGAAACATTGAACAGTTGGACATGTGCATTCAAAAGTTTACAGAAGGTCTCATTAAGTTCACCTGTAAAGGTTATAATGCATTTTAGGTTCATCCTGAAAATTCACCCAAAAGCCAAATATCCCTAACTTTTTGTGAGTAGTGTATATTAATATATAAACCTTTATAAGCTGTGTTATCAAATATGTTCTGTGGTTCCAGATGAATTTCAAAATGCAAAAAGAAGAAATGAGAGTGAGACAAAAAAATTTGAGTAAGCAATATATTGCAAACAACCATTAAACTGAAATAGGCTGTTCATCAGCTGATCAAAAGTTTAAGACCACAGCCTTTAAAAGCCCCAATTTTCGGAAAAATGTGGATTCAGTGTCATTTTCTGTCAGGTATCCACACTGTCATGACCTCCTGATGGCAAAGGCAAAAAAGCTTTCTGTCTTTGAGCACGGTCGGATTGTTGAGCTGTATAAGCAAGGCCTCTCGCAGCGTGCCATTGCTGCTGAGGCTGGACGCAGTAAGACAGTCATTTTAAACTTCTCAAAAGATCCTGAGGGTTATAGAATAAAAAAGTCAATTGGTAGACCCCCAAAATTTCACCGGCCCTGAGCCGGAGGATCCAATTGGCTGTCCGTCAAGACACAGGACAATCCTCGGCACAAATTAAGCTTGTCACTGTTGCCAACTGCAGTCCCATAACCATCAGACGGCATCTGCGAGAGAAGGGTTTTAAGAACAAAAATGTCTTCAAAGGCTTCGTCTCCTTCAACGGCACAAAATTGCCCATTTGGAGTTTGCACGAGAGCACCAAACATGGGACATTGAAAGGTGGAAGAAAGTTTTATTCTCTGATGAGAAAAAAATTAACCTTGACGGTCCTGATGGCTTCCAACATTACTGGCAAGGAGATCCCACCTGAGATGTTTTCTACACGGCACAGTGGAGGGGGCGCCATCATGATCTGGGGGGCTTTTTCCTTCAATGGAACAATGGAGCTTCAGGTTGTGCAGAGGCGTCAAACAGCAGCTGGCTATGTGGAGATGTTGCAGGGGGCATCCTTCATGACTGAAGGCCATCATCTGTGTGGTAATGACTGGGTTTTTCAACAGGACAACGCTGCAGTTCACAATGCCCACCTGACAAAGGACTTCTTCCAAAGAAAGAACATCACTTTTTGAACCATCCTACGTGTTCCCCTGATCTAAATCCAATTGACAACATTTGGGGTTGGATGGCAAGGGAAGTTTACAACAATGGACACCAGTTCCAGACAGTGGATGCCCTCCGTGAAGCCATCTTCACCACTTGGAGCAACATTCCCACTAGCCTCCTGGAAACACTAGCATCAAGCATGCCAAAACAAATTTTTGAGGTGATTAACAAGAATGGCGCAGCTACTCATTACTGAGTGCTTTTTTTGAATTTTTTATTTCTATTTTAGGGGGGTTTGGGGTTTTTTTGAGATACTGTCCTAAACTTTTGATCAACTGATGAACAGCCTATTTCAATTTAATAGTTGTTTGCAATGAATTGCTTACTCTTTTTTCTTTTTGTCTCACTCCCATTTCTTTTTCTTTGGCATTCTGAAGCTCTACTTGGGACCTTCTTAAGATCCAACAGTTCAACTGGTCTTTTTGATTTTGATTGATATTTTCTAAACTATATTTAGTAGCTAGACCCATACATGTCTGGATAGAATAGCATTTTGAGAGGGATCGAAGGGCACAGGGACTTTTGCAGAGATGCTACACAAATGGGTGCCATGTCAAAAATGCGGTAACTGGACTGGGCTGTTGGTTTGTGGAGAATTTAAATGTCCCAAGTTGTACATATCACATCAAGAGGTCTCTCACCCCCAACAGAGAAAAAAAAAAAAAAAAAAAACAGAAAACATCAGTATATAAACATTTACACTAAAACACATCTGGAGAAATTACTTCAGGCCAGATTCAATTAAGATTTTATTATGATATATCCATACATACATATACTATATGGACAAAAGTATTGGTTCACCTCCACTTTAAACCCCCAAGAGTTTTTCTGACCTCCCATTCTAAATCCAGAGGCATTAATACGGAGTTAGTTCCCTTTTTCGCCCGTTCATCCAGAAGAGCATTTGTGAGCTCAGACACCGATGTTGGACCAGAAGGCCTGGCTCGCAATCTCCATTCTGGTTGATCCCAAAGGTGATGGATGGGGTTTAGGTCGTGGCTCTGTGAGGAATTCCTGCCCAGGATGTTAACTGACATGTAAGAGAAAATCAAACCGACACGGGAACAGAAACTTGACTTTGAGCCAAACAGCAGCAACAAGATTTGCTCTCTTACATGAGCCTGCAGTAACACAAGATGTGTGTGAGCAGACGTGGCTGCATCTCCAACCACAACACTGACTGACAAGGGTTTGACTTTTCTCGACCTGAGCGATGGACTCTCAGCAAGTTCTCTGCGTTACTGTCCTGTTGAACAGTCCAGCTGAAGCGGCAGCTCTGCAGCTTCAGCTCTGTGGGCTCTGACCATGACACTTATGCTGTTTAAGATGTCCACAGCGGCTGTAACTTCTCCCACACACACTGCAGCTGAACGGTCTCTTTCCTGTGTGGAATCTCATGTGCTTGTTTAAGATACGCTTATCTGAAAAGCTTTTGTCACATTGTGAGCAGCTAAATGGTTTCTCTCCTGTGTGGACTCTCATGTGACTGTTCAAGTGATTATGACGTGAAAATGTTTTGTCACATTCTGAACAGTTAAATGGTTTCTCTCCTGTGTGGACTCTCATGTGTCTGTTCAAGTTATTTTGATTTGAAAAGCTTCTGTCACATTCTGAGCAGCTAAATGGTTTCTCTCCTGTGTGGACTCTCATGTGTATTTTTAAGTAAGCTTGATCTCTAAAACCTTTATGACAAACTGAGCAGCTAAATGGTCTCTCTCCTGTGTGGACTGTCATGTGCTTTTTTAAGATACGTTTATCTATAAAAGTTTTGTCACAATCTGAGCAGTTAAATGGTTTCTCTCCTGTGTGGACTCTCATGTGAACATTTAGGAATCGTTTCTCTTTAAAACTTTTGCCACAATCTGAACAGTTAAATGGTTTCTCTCCTGTGTGGACTCTCATGTGTACTTTTAAGGATGATTTACCTCTAAAACTTTTATGACAAAATGTGCAGCTAAATGGTTTCTCTCCTGTGTGGACTGTCATGTGTACTTTAAAGGATGATCTATCTCTAAAACTTGTATGACAAAATGTGCAGCTAAATGGTTTCTCTCCTGTGTGGACTCTCATGTGTACTTTTAAGGATGATTTATCTCTATAACTTTTATGACAAAATGTGCAGCTAAATGGTTTCTCTCCTGTGTGGACTTTCATGTGTACATTTAAGGATGATTTATCTCCAAAACATTTATGACAAAATGTGCAGCTAAATGGTTTCTCTCCTGTGTGGTCTGTCATGTGTACTTTTAAAGATGATTTCTGTGTAAAACCTTTATGACAAAATGTGCAGCTAAATGGTTTGTCTCCTGTGTGGACTGTCATGTGTCTTTTTAAAATATTTTTCTGTGAAAAACTCCTACCACAAATTGAGCAGCTAAATGGTTTCTCTCCTGTGTGGACTCTCATGTGTGTGTTTAATTTACTTTTAGCTATATAACCTTTACCACAAACTGAGCAGCAAAAAGGTTTATCTCCTGTGTGGATTGTCATTTGTCTGTTTAAATCCGTTTTCTGTGAAAAACTTGTGTCACAATCTGAGCAGTTAAATGTTTTTTCTCTCTTGCGCATCACCATGTCCATATCTAAGTTCTGTCTTTGTTTAAAGCTTGAAACACCAACAAAGCACTTCCACTGTTTAATGTTTGTGTTTTTGTTCACCATGTCCTCCATGTCATCTTCATTGTCATCAGCCTCAGAGTCAGAGGAGTGTGAGGAGAGGAGCTGGCCATTACTAGCTGGTTGGAAATCAGCAGCTGGATCTATGTTCCCGGCCGGTTCCTCTCCAGCAGCTTCTGTTTCCATCTTTACAGTGGAGCTGCTGGCCGGAGACTCTGCCTCTCTGCTCTCCTCAGTTTGGCTTTGATGAAGCTGTGAGGGCCCAGCTTCCTCTTCATCATCTTCACTCTTCACAGTGACAACGGAGAGTGGGACCTTGATATCTTGTAGTTGCTCTGTCTCCTGACTGGCCCAGAGCTCCTGCTGCTCCTCTTTAACGTGTGGCGTCTCTGGCTGCTCCTGGTCCACACTGGGGCTCCACTCCTGCTTTTCTTCTTTACACACCAGCAGCTGCTTGGGCAACACTGAAACACACACACACACATACATTAAGGAAACCATAACTGGAAGGTGTACACCAAATGCAAAACTGAGTTGTTGGACCTTTTTAGGGGCTACGATAAAATACAATCTACTATGTGCATCTAGAGATGTTACTTTTATTCATTTCATAATAGAAATCAGGCAGCGACCAATAGATCCCTATAAACTTTTAAGCAGACAGGCTTGTAGAACATGTAGGGAGCACAGGGGGGGCTTCATGCTGTGGACCAACTGCTCCTTTAACTCTTTTAATGGCTTCTTTTTGGGATTCTTTGAGGAAAAAAAAGTTAATTCTTTGAGGAAAGTTCACGAACAGACTTAAACCATTATGCTGTTGTATTTCTGCATTATCACACCATGTGTCTGAGCAGTGTTCACATGTGGCTGCATCTCCGACCACAACACTACCAGAGTTTGATCATCTATCATTTGGTGATTTTGCTCTATTCATTTGGTCAAAAGAGAAGAAAGTAGAGGTTCTCTGAGGAGCCATCATGACAAGACAAACTAACTACTTCTTAGCCAGCTAACATCTGTGTCAAGGAATACAGAACACCCTAAAGTTAACGTTTTTCTCTTTAATATTTAATACTACCCAGAATTGAAAGCACAATTCAGTTTTTATTTCCCTTGTTAAGTAGCAATGTTTTATTTTACAATGTCAGTTCTGTGTGAACTCTCAGAACTTAGCCTCACTTTGAAGAGATATTTAGCCCACCTGCCAAATACCAAGCTTCACACCAATGGATTCTGTTGATTGTCTAGTTGGAAAAATGGAGTGGAAAAATCACTTTAGAGCAGCCGATTTGTTACAAAACTGGCACACAGTCTCATTATGGTATGGGAAACTACAGCCTGGATTTACGTGTAAATCAGACAATTAGATATTCCTGAGATATAAATAAATGAGCATAACAGCGCCCCCTAGCGGCCGATTTACACAATATTTTACGGTGTCTTATGGGTCACTTGGCACTCAAATTTGGTGTTGATTTGACAAACTGATGTATAGCCATAAATCACTTTCTGTTTGGTACGAGGTTAAACATTTGTAACTCTGACATTTTTCATTGAATCAAAACTCTTTTGATAACTTTTTAGTTTGAGGGTCCGTTGATTTTATGTGCCAAATTTCCTGAAGATGGGGATTGTTTGCCACCAACTGTCGTTTACCTTACTATTACAGTTTCGGCTCCAGTATCAGTTTTACCAGTTTTAATGGAATTAAATGAATAATAATAACCCAAGCGATTCCTAACCCTACTGGAATCGCTACTCGGGCTTGGACTCCTAATAAATCCATTGAGATAACAGGATTTGATGTATTAAAAAAAAAAAAAAAAAAAAAAAAAAAAAAAAAGAGCCCCGCGTGTTCAGCAGCTAGATTAGCTTGTGTGCTAACGGCTAACCGAACCAACTGAGCTGCTTTAAGGCAGTGAGCCCAAATTCTTGCTATCGCCAATCGAAATCGAGTCGATATCGTGATCTGATGAGGGCTGCAGCGTGTCTGGATCTTTCCTCTTGAATCCATCTCACTTAAAAACAGCATTAGCAGTTATGCTATGATAACTGCTAGCCTAGCTCGACCTGCCGGAACAGCCAAGGGTTAATCCAGATTATATCCAGCTGCGCCTCAAACTTTGGTGGAAAAAAAGTCCTGTTAAGTGGACAAACCTGTCGGGAACAGCCGGGCTCCGGGGTGTAAAAGCGCGTCCAGCAGCTTCCTCTGTCGCTCGTTGTCTTCTTTCAAACGGGAGATCTGCTCCTTGTAGTCCGCCAGCGCTCCGTCCAGCAGCTCCGACATCCGAGCGGCAGCCGCAGCCTGACACCGCCAGACCACCGAGCTCAACCCCTGTAGCTCTGACATCCTGCTGCACAGAGCTGCTCCTCAACCTACAGGAGTCTGGACACCGAGCAGCATGTGAGGGATTATGGGGGAGAGAGAGAGAGAGAGAGAGAGAGAGAGAGAGAGAGAGAGAGAGAGAGAGAGAGAGAGAGAGAGAGTCACGTGAGCAGAAGTTCAAAATGCGTCACGTGATTCATGGATACTTCAGATAGTTGGACATTTGAACGCATGAGCACACAATTAGTTTACAATTAGCAATTAGTTGTCAATATAAGCGCTCATGTTCAGTATTTTTATAATTCACCTGCACATTATAAGTGAGTCTGTTGTTATATCAGTACAGTTACATTAAAAAAAATGAATAAATAAAACTTCAGTGTTCAAAGTGCGCATGGCAGTGATAGGGAAATTCAATTTAACAGAAATCAATAGTTTCTAAAGTAAATTAAAAATCGTTTGTATGCTTGTTTGTTTGGGCTGTCAGTGAAAGACAACAACAGTCTAAATGGCCTCATCAAGGTCTGCTCCATGATTATCGGAGTCCAGCTTAAAGACTTGAGTTCACTATATAAAGGACACGTGGTTCAGAAAGCCAAATGTATTATCAGTCAGCCTGACCACGTTTTACATTGTGAGTTTACCTTACTGCCCTCAGGGTGGCGCTATTATGCAACAAGGACAAATCGCTATTCACACTCTTTTATTCCTTCTTCTATCAGGCTGATAAATGCCAAATGTCAAGAGTTGCTTTATCCTTCTATATTTAAGGGTATATTTTTGTTTTCTATTATATTTGTCCTTCCATCTCACATGTATTTATTTGTTAGATATGTATGAGAGAGCTTGTGATGTACACCATGTGCTGTGCTGCTGCATAATGGTTGATTGCTGTTTCTGTGTAGTATTATGCTGCATTGCGATTTGATTGAAATTGTAAATTATAAGGACTGGAGACTGCAAACTGAATTGCCCATTTGGGGATAAATAATGTTGTCCTGGTTCTGATTCTGATAAAGCTCACCAAATGCGCCCAAAACAAAACTGTTTCTTTGTCTTCTTGGAAACCAAAGAGAAGGAATTGTTATGATATAGATTACAGTTCATGTGATTTCCTGCAGAGGGGCAGAGTGAGAGCTTTTACTGAGGATTATGACATCTGAGAGAGAGAGACAGAGAGAGAGGGTGTGTGTGTGAGTGTGTATGTGTGGGGGGGAGGGGGGGGGGGTAATAGTGTTTTTTTAACTTATTATTTCAATTACTCTTATTTTGTGCTTTGAGCTGAAAGTCTGCTTCATAGCTGCGAAGTTTGAACTAAACCTTCCAATGCAAGTCCAGTTTATTTGCTAAATTAAATTTAGTACTTTATAATAAAATGCCTAAATTTCATGAAGACCATTTTAAAAGTCATTCATGTGGACTGAAATTTGCAGTGCTAAAGTTTGTGCACTTCTAGCAGTAACTACACTTATTATATTACAAATTCTTACATATGTTGTTTAAATTATATGGTCATTTAAAAATATCTGAAGATTTCAGGAAATGTTGCACAGGTCCAGAAGCCTCGCCCCTTAAGTGAAGTTAAGTTGAGTTCAGTGGAATTAAGTTGAGTTAAGTTAAATTAAGCGCTCCTGAAGCAGCAGCAGCGGGGATCACGCTCCCCTCTATCCATCTGGCAAACGTCCGCTCTCTGACAAACAAAATAGAAGAACTGCTGCTTCTTGGTTCTAAAAACTCAGACTTTTGCCGTTCTGCCGCCCTGTGCTTCACTGAAACCTGACTCAGCGAACACATCCCGGACAGCCACGCACAGCTGACAGGCTTCCAGCTGCTCCGAGCAGATCGAGATATGGACCTTTCAGGCAAGACGAGGGGAGTTGGAAAATGACAGGTGGCCTTTTTATGCACTACGGGAGTTTTCCTCGTTTGTTTTGGTCAGTGTTTACATCCCACCTCAGGCGAGCATAATGGAGCACAGCACCACCAGATCACAGACTCCCTTCTCATCATTCCTGGGGGCTTTAACAGACTACCTCTTGAAGCTCATCGAGAGAATGCCAAGAGTGTACAAAGCAGTAATCAGAGCAAAGGGTGGCTATTTTGAAGAAACTAGAATATAAAACATGTTTTCAGTTATTTCACCTTCTTTTGTTAAGTACATAACTCCACATGTGTTCATTCATAGTTTTGATTCCTTCAGTGAGAATCTACAATGTAAATAGTCATGAAAATAAAGAAAACGCATTGAATGAGAAGGTGTGTCCAAACTTTTGGCCTGTACTGTACATTACAGGCCCAGACGGATCGCGGCTGTGTTCGCCGCGCATATCCGTCCAATGACACAGTATAAATGAGGCTACCAGGCAGCCTGCGCGCACGCGCACACACACACACACACATATGTCTATCTATCTATATATATATATATCTATACACACACACACACACACACACACACACACACACACACACACACACATATATATATATATATATATATATACATATACACTACTCACAAAAAGTTAGGGATATTCGGCTTTCGGGTGAAATTTCAGGATGAACCTAAAATGCATTATAACCTTTACAGGTGAACTTAATGTGACCTTCTGTAAACTTTTGAATGCACATGTCCAACTGTTCAATGTTTCAGTACTTTTTGCACAAGTTGCTGTTCTCTAACAAGGAGTTTAACGGCAAAATTCACATCAGGTGTTTGATGCTCCAGCTCATCGAGGTCGTATCATTAGGGAACGGCTGCTGGAGACTGGGGTACCTCAAATGGAGTGGCCTGCACTTTCTCCAGACCTGCATCCCATAGAAAACCTATGGATCAGCTGAGTCGCCGTGTAGAGGCTCGGAGCTCTGTACCCCAGAACCTCAATGTCCTGAGGGCCGCCCTTCAAGAAGAGTGGGATGCCATGCCTCAGCAGACAATAAGTCGACTTGTGAACAGCATGAGACGTCGTTGTCAAGCTGTAATTGATGGGGCACATGACAAGTTATTGACACTGACATTTTTTGTTGTGGTATATCCACCACTGTTGTTGGATTTTGTTTCAAGAATTTGTTTGAGATGAGGAAATCACCAGTGTA
The DNA here is from genome assembly GCF_902150065.1 of Myripristis murdjan. Lineage (NCBI taxonomy): Eukaryota > Metazoa > Chordata > Actinopteri > Holocentriformes > Holocentridae > Myripristis > Myripristis murdjan. The sequence continues at coordinate 5,720,218 of NC_043997.1, forward strand.
TGCTTCTACTTAAATGCCCTACTTTCTTGATATAATATCACTGTAGCGTAAACTTTTTACATTTTCCATAAATTTCACCCAAAAGCCAAATATCCCTAACTTTTTGTGAGTAGTGTATATATTGTTTGAATGACTAAAACTAATGACTAAAACTTGACTAAAATAAGACTAAAATCTTTTTAATTTTCGTCGACTAAGACTTAAGGACAGCAATGACTAAAATGTGACTAAGACTAAAAAGCATTTTTCGTCAAGAAGACTAAGACTAAAATTAAAATGGCTGTCAAAATTAACACTGTTACACAGTTATAAAGGACGTTTATCGCTCTGTTCCCTGTGCAGTTTTGGGACTCTCTGATCACTGTCTGATTCATCTCATCCCATCCTTCAGGAAGAAACTAAAAACTGCTAAGCCTCTAGTAAGGACCGTGAAGAAATCTGCAAATCTGAACCGTGCCATCAGAGTAGCAAAGCGCGCCCACAGTCAGAAGATCCAGGGCTTCTTCCAGGACCCCAACAACACCAGACAACTGTGGCAGGGCATCCAGACTGTCACCGACTACAAAGCCACACCCACACCCTGCCAGGATGACATCAGCTTCCTCAATGAGCTCAATAACTTCTTCGGAAGGTTTGAAGCTCTAAATAAAAATCCTGCGAGGAAAGCTACCCCCCACCCCGATGAACAGCCACTCAGGCTTGAAATCACTGCAGTGCGGAGAGCCCTGAGGAAGGTCAATGCACGGAAAGCTGCAGGCCCTGACAACATTCCAGGACGGCTGATCAAGGAATGTGCAGACCAGCTGGCCCATGTGCTCACAGACATTTTCAACATGTCACTGAACCAGGCTGTTGTCCCCCCGTGTTTCAAGTCGGCCACAATAATTCCAGTGCCCAAGAAACCAGCCATCACATGCCTTAACGACTTTCGCCCCGTTGCACTTACATCCACCATCATGAAGTGCTTCGAGAGGGTGGTTAAGGACAACATCATCTCCATACTCCCCCCATCATTCGACCCGTTCCAGTTTGCATATCAGCCAAACCGCTCCACGGAGGATGCCATCTCCACTGCTCTCCACCTGAGCCTGGAGCACCTGGAAGGAAAGAACACCCACGTACGGATGCTGTTCCTGGACTTCAGCTCAGCATTCAATACGATCATCCCCCAGGACCTGATATGCAAACTGGAGCCCCTGGGCCTCAAAACCTCCCTGTGTAACTGGCTGCTGGACTTCCTCACCGACAGAACCCAGTCTGTCCGTGTGGGGAACAACACCTCCAGTGTCATCTCCCTGAACACCGGCTCCCCCCAGGGATGTGTTCTGAGCCCCCTGTTGTTCACCCTGATGACCCACGACTGTCGCCCCAGGTACAGCAGCAACCACATCCTGAAGTACGCGGACGACACAACAGTTGTGGGCCTCATTCAGGACGACAACGAACTGGCTTACAGGGAGGAAGTGCAACATCTTGTGGACTGGTGTAAGGTGAACAACCTGGTCCTGAATGTCGATAAAACTAAGGAGATCATCGTGGACTTCAGGAGATCCAGACCCAGCCACACACCCCTCCTCATCAACGACACAGCCGTGGAAGTCGTGAGCACTACCAAGTACCTGGGGGTGCACATCACCGACAACCTCGGCTGGTCACTCCACACCTCCTCCCTGGCGAAGAAGGCACAGCAGCGCCTGCACTTCCTACGGCGGATGAGAAGAGCCTCCCTCCCCCCTCCCATCCTAACCACCTTCTACAGAGGGACCATCGAGAGCCTGCTGACCAGCTGCATCTCCGTCTGGTCTGGGAGCTGTAGGGCCTCAGACTGGAAGTCTCTGCAGAGAGTGGTGAGGACGGCGGAGAAGATCATCGGGACCTCGCCCCCCCCCATCCAGGACGTAGCAGACAGCCGCTGCCTATCCAGAGCCCACCGGATTATTTCTGACCCCACCCACCCCCAGCATGGACTGTTCTCCCGACTGGCGTCTGGCAGAAGGTTCCGCAGCATCCGCTGCAGAACAGCCAGACTCAGAAACAGTTACTTCCCCCTGGCCATCAGACTGCTCAATGCCAAATAACTTGTCATATGAACAATACATTTCTGTGCAATATATCTTTATGGAGGTATGGTTTCTTCAGGCCCAGGGTGTGTAGCCCAGTCCGGGAAACACCCCTGGGATGAGGAGAATTAATTACCTCCTATTTGTGCAATAACCCCCCCCACCCCCACCCCCCCTCCGCCGCCCGCCCGCCCAGCAGCTACGTATGGACAATACATTTCTGTGCAATATCCCTTTATGGAGGTATGGTTTCTTCAGGCCCAGGGTGTGTAGCCCAGTCCGGGAAACACCCCTGGGATGAGGAGAATTAATTACCTCCTATTTGTGCAATAACCCCCCACCCCCCACCCCCCCCTCCGCCGCCCGCCCGCCCAGCAGCTACGTATGGACAATACATTTCTGTGCAATATCCCTTTATGGAGGTATGGTTTCTTCAGGCCCAGGGTGTGTAGCCCAGTCCGGGAAACACCCCTGGGATGAGGAGAATTAATTACCTCCTATTTGTGCAATAATCCCCCCCCCCCGCCCGCCCAGCAGCTACGTATGGACAATACATTTCTGTGCAATCTTCCACTGTTAACACTGTTTAGTCAGTTGTTTTCTTTTTCTGTTGTTTACATTCTGTTCTTATTGCACTCATTATTATTTACACTGGTTATTCAGTTGTTTACGCTGCTCAGTCCGTTGTTTACATTCTGTTTTTATCTAGTTATTCTCAATTGCACTCATTATTATTTATACTGGTTATTCAGTTGTTTACACTGTTTAGTCTGTTGTTGTACATTCTGTTTTATCTAGCTATTCTAAATTGCACTCATTACTATTTAGCTCCTGTTTTTTAGCACTAGTTATATAGACCATATCATACCAGTTATATAGACTATATTTATGTATAATATTTATATTTATATATACCTAAACGGTCCCACAATTCCATCTCTGCTGTAATCCGGAAGCCAAGCAACGACATTTCGTTGCCAAAATCTCACTGCTGTGTTTTTTTGTGCAATGACAATAAAAGAAGTCTAAGTCTAAGTCTAAGTCTAAATGGACAGAGGAGTCAAAGCTACAGGCCTGCTTTGACTGCGCTGATTGGAGTGTCTTTGAAGCTGCAACCACAGATCTCAACAAACTGTCTGACACTCTGACATCATATATCAGCTTTTGTGAGGACATGTTCGTACAGACCGAGACCTTCTGCACAAACAACAACACCAATCCCTGGTTCTCCTCAAACCTGAGGAAGCTACGTCAGGCCAAGTACGAGGTCTACAGGAGTGGGGATCGGGAGCTGTACACGCAGGCCAGAAACACTCTGACAAAAGAGATCAAAGTAGCTAAGAGGAGCTACTCTAAAAGACTGAAGCACAGCGTTTAAATCAACAACCCTGCGTCTGTGTTGAGAAGCCTGCAGACCATCACCAGCTACAGGAGACCATCCCCCACCCCTGTGGGAAGCATTCAACTGGCTCAGGATCTGAATAGCTTCTACTGCAGGTTAAAACAGCCAACACCCAGCTCATTCACACCTCTCAGCCATCCCAACAACGGATTTCACTGCACCCCCTCACCACTACCCGACCCCCCACCTGCACTGATGATCTGCGAGAAGGTTGTTCACCAGCTCTTTCATAGGCAGAAGATCAGGAGGGCTCCAGGACCTGATAGCATGCGTTTTATTGTAAGATCCGGTTGTGAATCAAAGCGTACAGTGGTAAAAAATAATAAAGTCATAAAGTCAAAAGGCATTCTTGTTTTCAAAGATTATGTTTGTTTTTTTTGTTTTTTTTTTTTTGCTGTGAAATTAAGCTTTTACTTTCACTTCTAATTAAAAGAAATAAAGCTGTCAGATTTCTTTGGAATCTTGTGATAATTAGTTAGTTAGTTAGTTAGATACTTTATTCATCCCGAAGGAAATTCACAGTGCAATTATGCACTGCCGTTATAATGAAAGGCGAAACGGCGTTAGATATTTCAGTATTTCAATAATTTAAAAAAAAATAAAATAAAATAAAAATAAAAAACTACAAAGAAACTTACTTGCTGCTTCAGAGGTAAATTGCTCTACCGCAGATCTTGAGTTAAAAAAAAAAAAAAAAGAAAGAAAAAAGTAGTTTTCGACCCGCCCCTATTTATTGTGGCCGCTGTGCCTTCCTGTCTGCTTCAGCCCATAAGCTTTACATCGTAGGCCTAGATTATGCAAATTTCAGACGATATTAAAATGTTGTGGCTGTGCATGACATGATGTGCTGATTTTTGAAGGTTGACAGGCTACTGGTATTTTTGGGCCTGAATCTTCCAAAAACAAATAATTAGAATACTCAGAATGTCTCAGTTGGGTTCTGAATATATGGATACAGATTACAAGGATTCGGTAAATAGTGTTTAGATTGTGAAAGTGAAAATTTAATGCAGAGTATCGTAATGGTGCCCGCAGTGAAGCCCAGACTGCTGCTCAGGTTGCTGTCCATGGTGCTGAACACAGTGGCGCACTGGGCGCTGTCCGTGGTGCTGAACATGGGAGTGGTAAGGGAGCGGCCTGTGGAGCTGAGTATAGGCGCTGTCCGTGGTGCTGAACATGGGAGTGGTAAGGGAGCGGCCTGTGGAGTTGAGTATAGGCGCTGTCCGTGGTGCTGAACATGAAGGTAATCAGCTTGTCGTCCATGGTGCTGACTGAAGTGGCAGACTGGGTGCTGTCCATGGCGCTGGATACGGAGGCGGTCAGGGTGCGGCCCATGGTTCAGTCCGTGGTGCTAGACATGGAGGCGGCAGACCCGCAGACCGTCTCTGTGGCTAGTTGCGGCTCCCTGGCTGTGCCGGCGAAAATGAATCTCCATCCTCAAAACAAAAGATTCACCACTAATAAACTTCTCCTCAAATATTTGTGTTTTTAAATTCTAAGATGTGTGTTTCAAATCCCTGTGATCCACTGAGTAAACAAGACAGCTTCAGAGCTGCTGTAAGGTATTTTTGTTTGTTTCTTTTGTCACTTTTGTCACAACTAAATTCTACCCATAATGAAATTCTACCAATAGGAATCATGGCTTCATAATTAAATACAAACTTAACTATTATTATGTTTACTCTTTGCGGCTATGTTTTCTTTGCTTCAGAGTATTCAACTTTACTTTGTTGATTTTTCCACAAATATGGGGAGGACTCAAACAGGCCATGTTTTTTTTTTTCTTCCAAATTAGGCCTACACATGCCAGTGTTTGTTCCTCCTCTTTGTGAGAGTTTGGTGATTTCCTGTGTTATAACAGATAGAAATACAGTGGTCCCTCGTTTATCGCGGGAGTTACGTTCTAAAAATAACCCGCAATAGGCGAAATCCGCGAAGTAGTCAGCTTTATTTATTTTTTTTTACAATTATTATAGATGTTTAAAGGCTATAAACCCTCCACTACACACTTTATACACCTTTCTCAGACAGACATTAACATCTTCTCACTTTTCTCTCTTGTTTAAACACCCTCAAAATTCAAACCTTCGTAGAAAAATAAGTCCAGTATTACAGAATGAACGCATTCTGTACTGTACAGGAGACACGGCACGGAGGGGATTGATTGACAATGGTCTACAGTCCCTTAGCCAATCAGGACGCAGAACACAATGCGCTGTAAAAAAAAAAAAAAAAAAAAAAAAAAAAACAACAACAACGTGCAAAATTGCACTAAAAAAATCCGCGAAACTGCGAGGCCGCGAAAGGTGAACCGCGTTATAGCGAGAGACAACTGTATAACAATCAAATGTCAACAGTTTTCTCTTTTGTTACTCTATAATTTCAGAAACTCCCCAAAATACAGTTGAAAGGTGGAAGAAAGTTTTATTCTCTGATGAGAAAAAAATTAAACCTTGACGGTCCTGATAGCTTCCAGCGTTACTGGCATGACAAGGAGATCCCACCACCATCCCGAGATGTTTTCTGCATGGCACAGTGGAGGGGGCGCCATCGTGATCTGGGGATCTTTTTCCTTCAGTGGAACAATGGAGCTTCAGGTTGTGCAGAGGCGTCAAACGGCAGCTGGCTATGTGGAGATGTTGCAGGGGGCATCCCTCATGACTGAAGGCCATCGTCTGTGTGGTAATGACTGGGTTTTTCAACAGGGCAAAGCTGCAGTTCACAATGCCCGCCTGACAAGCTACATCACTCTCTTCACTCTTTTGAACCATCCTGCAATTTCCCCTGATCTAAATCCAATTGAGAACATTTGGAGTTGGATGGCAGGGGAAGTTTACAAAAATGGACACCAGTTCCAGACAGTGGATGCCCTCCGTGAAGCCATCTTCACCACTTGGATCAACATTCCCACTAGCCTCCTGGCAACACTATAGCATCAAGCATGCCGAAACGAATTTTTGAGGTGATTAACATGAATGGCGCAGCTACTCATTACTGAGCCCTTTTTTGAAAATTTTATTTCTATTTTATGGTGGTTTTGGTTTTGAGATATGGTCTTAAACTTTTGATCAGCTGATGAACAGCCTATTTCAGTTTGATAGTTGTTTGCAATAAATTGCTTACTCATTTTTTTTTTTTGTCTCACTCCCATTTCTTCTTGGAATTTTGAAGCTCTACTTAGGACCTTCTTAAGATCCAACAGTGCAAAATATAAATTCTTGCAAATTTTCAACTGGTCTTTTTTATTTTGATCAGGAGTGTATCTTCTAAACTATATTTAGTAGCTAGACCCATACATGTCTGGATAGAATAGCATTTTGAGAAGGATCAAAGGACACATGGACTTTTGTAGAGATGTTATACAAATGGGTACGATGTCAAAAATGCGGTAACTGGACTGGGTTGTTGGTTTGTGGAGAATTTAAATGTCCCAAGTTGTACATATCACATCAAGAGGTCTCTCACCCCCAACAGAGAAAAAAACATCAGTATATACATTTACACTAAAACACATCTGGAGAAATTACTTCAGAGCAGATTCAATTAAGATTTTATTATCATATATCCATACATACATACACTATATGGACAAAAGTATTGGTTTACCTCCACTTTAAACCCCAAGAGTTTTTCAGACACCGATGTTGGACCAGAGGGCCTGGCTCGCAATCTCCGTTCTGGTTGATCCCAAAGGTGATGGATGGGGTTTAGGTTGTGGCTCTGTGCTGAATTCCTGCCCAGGACGTTAACTGACAAGTAACAGAAAATCAAAGCGACATGGGAACAGAAACTTGACTTTGAGCCAAACAGCAGAAACAAGAATTGGTCTCTTACATGAACCTGAAGTAACACAAGATGTGTGTGAGCAGTGTTCAGATGTGGCTGCATCTCCAACCACAACACTGACTGACGAGGGTTTGACTTTCCTCGACCTGAGCGATGGACTCTCAGCAAGTTCTCTGCGTTACTGTCCTGTTGAACAGTCCAGCTGAAGCAGCAGCTCTGCAGCTCCAGCTCTGTGGCTCTTACCATCACACTTGTGGTTTTTAAGATGTTCAAAGCGGCTGTAACTTCTCCCACACACACTGCAGCTAAATGGTTTCTCTCCTGTGTGGACTCTAATGTGTACTTTTAAATTAGCTGTATATCTAAAACTTTTATGACAAACTGAGCAGCTAAATGGTTTCTCTCCTGTGTGGACTTGCATGTGCCTGCGTAAGGAACGCTTGTCTGAAAAGCTTTTGTCACATTCTGAGCAGCTAAATGGTTTCTTTCCTGTGTGGCCTCTCATGTGTACTTTTAGGTTAGTTTTATCTCTAAAACTTTTATGACAAAGTGAGCAGCTAAATGGTCTCTCTCCTGTGTGAAGTGTCATGTGTACTTTTATGTAAGTTTTATCGCTAAAACGTTTATGACAAACTGAGCAGCTAAATGGTTTCTCTCCTGTGTGGACTCTGATGTGTCTGTTAAAGTACCTGTCCTTTGAAAAACCTTTGCCACAAAATGGGCAGCTGAATGTTTTCTCTCTGTTGTGGATCACCATGTGCTTATCTAACGTTTGTCTTTCTTTAAAGCTTGAACCACAAACATGGCACTTCCACTGTTTCACGCTTGTGTTTTTGTTCACCATGTCCTCTTCACTGTCATCAGCCTCAGAGTCAGAGGAGTGTGAGGAGAGAAGCTGGCCATTACTAGCTGGTTGGAGATCAGCAGCTGGATCTACGTTCCCGGCCAGTTGCTCTCCAGCAGCTTCTGTTTCCATCTTTACAGTGGAGCTGCTGGCCGGAGGCTCTGCCTCTCTGCTCTCGTCAGTTTGGCTTTGATGAAGCTGTGAGGGCCCAGCTTCCTCTTCATCATCTTCACTCTTCACAGTGACATCGGTGAATGGGACCTTGATATCTTGAAGCTGTTCTGCCTCCTGACTGACCCAGAGCTCCTGCTGCTCCTCTTTAATGCGTGGCGGCTCTGGCTGCTCCTCTTTAACGTGTGGCGACTCTGGCTGCTCCTGGTCCTCTCCTGTGTGGACTCTCATATGTCTGTTCATGTTAGTTTGACTTGAAAACCTTTTGTCACATTCTGAGCAGCTAAATGGTTTCTCTCCTGTGTGGACTTGCATGTGCCTGCGTAAGGAACGCTTGTCTGAAAAGCTTTTGTCACATTCTGAGCAGCTAAAGGGTTTCTTTCCTGTGTGGCCTCTCATGTGTACTTTTAGGTTAGTTTTATCTCTAAAACTTTTATGACAAACTGAGCAGCTAAATGGTCTCTCTCCTGTGTGAAGTGTCATGTGTACTTTTATGTAAGTTTTATCGCTAAAACGTTTATGACAAACTGAGCAGCTAAATGGTTTCTCTCCTGTGTGGACTCTGATGTGTCTGTTAAAGTTGCTGTTATTTGAAAAACCTTTGCCACAAAATGGGCAGCTGAATGTTTTTTCTCTGTTGTGAATCACCATGTGCATATCTAACATTTGTCTTTCTTTAAAGCTTGAACCACAAACATGGCACTTCCACTGTTTCAGTCTTGTGTTTTTGTTCACCGTGTCCTCCATGTCATCTTCACTGCCATCTGCCTCAGAGTCAGAGGAGTGTGAGGAGAGGAGCTGGCCATTACAAGCTGGTTGGAAATCAGCAGCTGGATCTACGTTCTCGGCTGGTTCCTCTCCAGCAGCTTCTGTTTCCATCTTTACAGTGGAGCTGCTGGCTGGAGGCTCTGCCTCTCTGCTCTCCTCTGTTTGGCTTTGATGAAGCTGTGAGGGCCCAGCTTCTTCTTCATCTTCACTCTTCACAGTGACATCGGTGAATGGGACCTTGATATCTTGAAGCTGTTCTGCCTCCTGACTGGCCCAGAGCTCCTGCTGCTCCTCTTTAACGTGTGGCGGCTCTGGCTGCTCCTGGTCCACACTGGGCCTCCACTCCTGCTTCTCTTCTTTAGACACCAGCAGCTGCTTGGGCAACACTGAAACACACACACACAGACATGCATAAACACTAAAGAAACCATAACTGGAAGGTGTACACCAAATGCACAACTGAGTTGTTGGACCTTTTTAGGGGCTACGATAAAATACAAGATACTATGTGCATCCAACACTCTGTGAGCTGCTCAACTTCTGATGAAATTTTACAAACAATGAGGCAGCTTGGAAATAGTCCTATGGTTTATGGGCAAGCATTGATCTAGAGATGTTTTTTTTCCCCATTCTATTTTAGAAATCAGGCAGCGACCATGGCTGTAGTCAACCAAAGAAAATCTTGGTCCACTAAAGCCCTGAAATTTCGACCAAAATTCAACTAATCGGGGGTTGGCGGGAATACAAAAAAAAGTTACTATTTTTGTATTAATTAACCGGGCAGTAGCCTACCTGGTAGCCTCGTCTGCCTAAATGAATTCTAAATAAACATGAACAACTAGTATCTGCAGCATATTAAATTGTTTTTGGCTTAATTATTTTGCACTGAATGACACACTCAAGTCGGTCGGCTTTGACAGTGTGGCATCATGTGCACCTACGCAACATCATAGCCTATGATTTCCCAAAACAGTACTATGTCAAGCTGCCATCGTTGCGGGTGTGACTAAAACTTTCAAAGATGCCAATTCTGATATGTTTACACTCAAAACTGATGGAGCAACCTAGCACAGATATGTTAGCTTACCGTTTTTAGGTGATATGCCATGTTGGTCATTGAGCTGTGATACGCAAACTGTTGTTTGCAAAGGTTGCATTTGACTTTTTTTCCATCTATTTTGGTAAACAACAAAACAGCAACCGCACACTAGAACACTGTGCATTTATAAATTTATTAATGCAGTGTTTTAGTGTGCGGTTGCTGTTTTGTTGTTTTCCTTAGTTTTTAAGTTCAGCTCCAGCACCTATTCTAAGCGCACAGCTTACGGATGAGCGGTGGCTTTTCCTCACAGTCTTCTTTTCCATCCATTTTGGAAATCAGCAGCTGGATCTACGTTCTCGGCTGGTTCCTCTCCAGCAGCTTCTGTTTCCATCTTTACAGTGGAGCTGCTGGCCGGAGGCTCTGCCTCTCTGCTCTCCTCTGTTTGGCTTTGATGAAGCTGTGAGGGCCCAGCTTCCTCTCCATCATCTTCACTCTTCACAGTGACATCGGTGAATGGGACCTTGATATCTTGAAGCTGTTCTGCCTCCTGACTGGCCCAGAGCTCCTGCTGCTCCTCTTTAACGTGTGGCGGCTCTGGCTGCTCCTGGTCCACACTGGGGCTCCACTCCTGCTTCTCTTCTTTAGACACCAGCAGCTGTCACACTGACAACATCTTTGACATGGTAGAGGACCAAATGTTCATTAAATGTTCTTAATTAAGCAAATATTCGAAAAACCAGGCCTAATTTTTTCTTCAATTCAGAAAATACGGGCCTACCTGTCTGTCTCCACAAGTGGATTGGACTGATCCAAAATTGTGAAAACAGGGGGGATGTTCTGAAGAAACGACTGTTACCCGTGTTTTGAAAACACCCCCATTAACACTTAGTGCTTTTCTCCTGATAAAATTAACACGGCAAATAATTGACGAATTAGATTTTGGTCAACAAAGAACGTATCGACCAATAGACTAACAGACTACAGCCCTAGCAGCGACCAACAGATCCCAACATTTAAGTAAACAGACTATTTTTAAACTCTATTTATTTTTGCCGTAAACATCGGCAAAGGCAAAAATAACCAAAGGTAAATTGTTCATAAAATTAGATAGTTTACAATTAAATGCTGTTAAATCTGGTTTAAATAATTTAATAATAAGGATTAATTCTAAACTGACACTGCAGTATTGTTATTATTATTATTTGATTTAAAAGAAAAAAAAAAAAAACAGTTTGTCCCAACTCTCTTCTGAAATTGTTTGTAGTGACAGCCTGGATGGTTTTAAAACAAAAAGTAAAAAAAATCAGTTGAGGTCATAGGATTAGGTGTAAAACAGGTAATGGTGGCAGATATAAAAACAAACAAATAAATACATTTTAAAAACTCTACATGCTCACCAGCAGGTGTTACGGATCAACTAGTTCAGGGTTTCTGCAGGTTTCACCTGATAAAATTTAAGACTTTTTAAGACCTTTTTAAGACCATTATGAATGAAATTTAATACCTATGTCACAACATAAAAAACAAATAATGCAGAGTAACAAAATTACTTTATTAACATCTCGGGGGGGGGGGAATGGACTGCATGAACAACAGTAACTTAATGACTGATTGACTGTACAATTGACTGTGTGTGTGTGTGTGTGTGTGTGTGTGTGTGTGTGTGTGTATACAATCTCCTCCTCAATGCTTTTGAGCTCAGTGTCTTTGTCCTTGCTGGCCCTCCTCAGAGCAGGTTTTCGACTTATAGGACTGGTGTTTTGTAACAGTATGAAGGATCCAGAGCACCTCCGCTCTCAGTGTCGGCTCTGATCCTAAAAATGCCCGAAGATCTGCTGACCCGCTGCTCGGTTTGTCTCGAGGCACTGCGGCCGCTGCGGTGGTTCCAGGGGGAGCTGGAGCTGGTTCCAGGGTGGCCACCGGAGTAGAACTGGGTGATGGCGGGAGTTTGGCGGAGACGCTTTATGGCGGTGACATGTTTCTCACTTTTAGCATGCGATTCCAGCGCCTGTATCCCCAATGTTCCCAGTTGTATTAGTTTTTTTTTTTTTTTTTTTTTTAAAAACACACGCTGCAGAACACCTCACGGTCATGTTCTGGAACCTGTTTCAACCACGGTTTGAATTCGTCCTTTTCCAGCCAGGCCTCGCTGAACTTACATTTCCCCATCGCTGCAACATTCAACACCTTTTTTCCCTTGTTTATATTTCTTCTGTTTCCGAAAATGTCGAAAGGGACTCACTAATAACGCGATAGCTCATTGGATGCATGGATAAATTGCATCAAATGAGCGATCGCATTATTAGTAAAGCTATAGTAACGTGATAGCACATTGATCCAATGAGCTATCGCGTTACTATCGTTGTAGTCATAATATAGTCACAGATATACATCTATGAATATAGTAATGAATTGTTTCGGGAGCTTTTCATTTAGCATTTGCGGTAGCTTTACCAACTTATGAAAATTAAGACCTGTTTAAAATTATTTAAGATGTAAATTCAGTGATTTAAGTCTTTTTAAAGCCTTAAAATTTGATTTTCTAATTTAAAACTTTTTTAGACTTTTTAAGACCCCACGGAAACCCTGTGGTTTCCATGTTAACTGGTTACCATGGTTTGTAAACATTCGGCGTTCCTCGTGGCAACAGCAGGGCCGTACTCAACGTAGACGTACCGGTACGTTGACATCAAGCTAACAGAAATGATAAAGCTCTGGACAACCTGTTGCATTACACAAGCGTTGCAAGTATGGAAGCCGAGGGGGCCATTCTCCTGGCGATTGTAGCCGAAGAACTGTCTGAGCAGGACATTACTTTCTATGGATCATTAATAATGGGGGCACTGCAAAAGACCTTTGACATCACTGCCGCTGCTTTGCGGATGAGCAGAGGGTGGAGACCTCCAACCCGAATCAGTGGTTATCAAAAAAAAAAAAAGTTATTGTTAAACACTGTTTCCAAGATTTGTACCATAAGGCCTACACAAATGTGTTTTAAGTTTTAAGTTGAATAAAAGTTTCCATATTATTGAAGAAAAACAATAACCTATGTCTGATCTATCATCGTACATAGCACATACATGTGCTTTTACCTCTTCAAATGATGGGTAGTATTCTGGTAGTATTTGGGGAGCAGGAACTACTACAGGAACGTCCTCTCGCTCGGCCCTCTCAACTGTCGTGTCTCCACTGAGAGGGCCGAGTAATAATAATAATAATAATAACTTTATTTATATAGCACCTTTCCAAACCAAGGTTATAAGGTGCTTTCCAATAAAAACAAATCACAAATAAATACACATAAAACAATGAGTGTAAGCTACTAAAAGATCCCATACAACAATAAAACACAATACAAATAGATAAAACAATGATTTAAAAAAAAGCTATTAAAAAGATCCCACAAACAATAAAAACATACAAGTTACATTAAAACCACTGGTTAGTAAAAGGCCATGTGATAAAAGTGAGTCTTAAGAAGAGATTTAAAAGAAGAAACTGAGTTAGCCTGAGATCTTCCGGCAGGGAGTTCCACAGCTTCGGGGCCCGGACGTCAAAGGCTCGGTCCCCTTTGGTGATGAGCTGGTCCCTCAGAACGGCAAGTAGGGCCCTGCCGGAAGATCTCAGGCAGCGATCAGGCTCATATGGAATCAGCAGTTGACTAACATAGGCAGGAGCCTGACCGTTCAAGGCTTTAAAAACAAGCAGTAAAATCTTAAAATCAATTCTACAACTCACAGGCAACCTGTTCAGCTCTCCAAAATCAAGTCATTCCTCTCTCGCTCAGAGCTCCGCATGAAGACAGGAGTAGGACCAGGCAGGACACAGCAGGAAGAAGGTTCCTGTAAAGTTACTGCGCGGCTGCGCGACCATGACCGAGGCATCAAAATGCATGTTGTTCAAAAAGCCTGTTGTTAGCGTTAGCCAGCACGTTAGCGTTAGCTTGGTAGTATTGAACGTGTTGCTAGGGACGTCTCATGTTAGCTAAAGCTAACGCTAGCGCCCGGCTATTTTGTTGCTTTCTGTTGACACCACATCGCGCCGTGACTAAATCTAATCGGCGCCAAGTAAACCCCAAGCCCACCCGGGAGTTTTTCAGGGCCGCTCAGAGTCCCTACCCCGAGGCAGGGCCGTTTTTAGCCCCTGTAAAAGTTCAGGAACTTTCTCCTATTGGGTAGTTCCTGCGGTGGAGACACGCGACAACGGCCGCGGCCCCGTAAAATTACCCCTTAGTTCCTGCGGTGGAAACGGGTCTATTGTTATTTTGAAGAAAACAAAGCAAAATATGGAGTAGATTTCTGATTCCCACTGTTTCACTAAACCACCAACAAGCTAAGTCAAGCAGATAGTTAGCCAAGTCTAGAAAGTTATAAACGAGATTGAATAATAGGCATTCAGGCGAGGTCAGCTACGTCTCCTCGCCGTGATGAGCACATCTGCTGTTGCCATGAGAAATACCCGACATCTCCAAACAAAAAGTCACCAGTTAACATGGAAACCAGCTGATCCGTGACACCGGGTTAGCTTGTGTGCTGACGGCTAACCGGCTGAGCTGCTGCTTTAAGGAAGTGAGCCTTCGATATCGTGATATGGTAGTCTTTGCTTTGCAACTTGACAACAGCGTTAGCAGCTATGCTAACTGTTAGCTGCTAGCCTAGCTCGACCTGCATGTTTATTCCAGATTATATCCAGCTGCACCTCAAACGTTGGTGAAAAAAAATCCTGTGAAGCCGACAAACCTGTCGGGAACAGCCGGGCTCCGGGGTGTAAAACCGCGTCCAGCAGCTTCCTCTGTCGCTCGTTGTCTTCTTTCAAACGGGAGATCTGCTCCTTGTAGTCCGCCAGCGCCGCAGCCTGACGCCGCTGGACCAGCGAGCTCAGCTCCTGCATCTCCGACATCCTGCTGCACCGAGCTGCTCCTCAACCGTCTGGACACCGAGCAGCATGCGAGCGCGAGAGAGAGTGTCACGTGAGCAAAAGTTCAAAATGCGTCACGTGACACATGATGGAAAAGTCACATAGTTTGACATTTGAAAGCATGAGTTTACACAGATGCAATTTTCGGCAATTAGATAGATAGATAGATAGATAGATAGATAGATAGATAGATAGATAGATAGATAGATAGATATACTTTATTGATCCCAACCAGGGAAATTCTGGAAGTTGTCAGTGCAAGCATTTTTCGCACATTATAGACCTATAATTTGCAGATCATTTGTATGGTATGTATATATTGTATGTATGTGGTCTCTTGTGGGATTATCAGTTTTTCTGAGCCTGTTTTGTTTGATGAACTTGGACCTTTTGGTCAAAACCTCTATGACAGTATTAACAAAAAAAAAAAAAAAAAATGCATTTACTCTGCTCTGCCTGCCTCTCTTGCATTTGGGTCCCAGTTTTTGCTGACTTCTGCCAGCTTTGCTGCTCCCATGAGTAGAAATCCTGATATTGACAAAACACCTGAGTGGTCATTCAACCCACACACGTAACTACGACTGAAGCCAGCTATGTTGTTCTTAATGCTAATATTTTCTAAACTATATTTAGTAGCTAGACCCATACATGTCCGGATCGAATAGCATTTTGAGAAGGATCAAAGGACACATGGACTTTTGTAGAGATGTTACACAAATGGGTATGATGTCAAAAATGCGGTAACTGGGCTGGGCTGTTGGTTTGTGGAGAATTGAAATGTCCCAAGTTGTAAATATCACATCAAAAGGTCTCTCACCCCCACCAGAGAAAAAAAAACATCAGTATATACATTTACACTAAAACACATCTGGAGAAATGACTTCAGGGCAGATTCAATTAAGATTTTATAATCATACATACATACATACATATACGATATATTAAGTATTGGTTCACCTCCACATTCAACCCCAAGAGTTTTTCTGACCTCCCATTCTAAATCCAGAGGCATTAATACAAAGTTGGTCCCATTTTTCGCCCGTTCATCCAGAAGAGCGTTTATGAGGTCAGACACTGATGTTGGACCATTAGGCCCGACTCGCAATCTCTGTTCTGGTTGATCCCAAAGGTGATGGATGGGGTTGAGGTTGGGGCTCTGTGCAGGCCGCTCAAGTTCTTCCACACCAAACTCAGCCGGCCATGCCTTTATGGAGCTGCTTTGTGCACTGGGGCTCAGTCATGCTGGGACAGAATAGGACCTTCCCCAAACTGGTCCCACAAAGCTGGAAGCATCTCCAACCACAACATTGACTGACGAGGGTTTGACTTTGCTCGTCCTGAGCGATGGACTCTCAGCAAGTTCTCTGCTTTATTGTCCTGTTGAACAGTCCAGCTGAAGCAGCAGCTCAGCAGCTCCAGCTCTGCGGCTTTTACCATCACACTTGTGGTGTTTAAGATGTCCAGAGTGGCTGTAACTCCCACACACACTGCAGCTGAACGGTCTCTCTCCTGTGTGGAATCTCATGTGCCTGTGTAAGACATGCTTATCTGAAAAGCTTTTGTCACATTCTGAGCAGCTAAATGTTTCTCTCCTGTGTGGAGTCTCATGTGTACTTTTAAGTTAGTTTTAACACTATAAGTTTTATGACATTCTGAGCAGCTGAATGGTCTCTCTCCTGTGTGGACACTCGTGAAGCTTCAAGTTATATTGACATGAAAATCTTTTGTCACATTCTGAGCAGTTAAATGGTCTCTCTCCTGTGTGGACACTCATGTGAATCTTCAAGTTATATTGAGATGAAAATCTTTTGTCACATTCTGAGCAGCTAAATGGTTTCTCTCCTGTGTGGACTTGCATGTGTGTGTCCAAGTTACTTTTACGTTTAAAACGTTTGTCACATTCTGAGCAGCTAAATGGTCTCTCTCCTGCGTGGATTCTCATGTGTACTTTAAAGCTAGTTTGATCTCTAAAATCTTGATGGCAAACTGAGCAGCTAAATGGTTTCTCTCCTGTGTGGACTCTCATGTGTTGGTGTAAGACATGCTTATCTGAAAAGCTTGTCACATTCTGAGCAGCTAAATCGTCTCTCTCCTGTGTGGACTTTCATGTGAATGTTTAAGCGTTGTTTGTCTGTAAAAGTTTTGTCACATTCTGAGCAGTTAAATGGTTTATCTGTGTGGACTTTCATGTGTCTATTTAAAACACCTTTATGTGAAAAACTCTTACCACAAATTGAGCAGCTGAATGGTTTCTCTCCTGTGTGGACTCTCGTGTGTACTTTTAAGTTATTTTTAGTTATAGAACGTTTACCACAAAATGGGCAGATAAATGGTTTTTCTCTCTTGTGTCTCATGTCCATATCTAAGTTCCGTCTTTGTTTGAAGCTCAAATCACCAGCAAAGCACTTCACTCTTGTGTTTTGGTTCACCGTGTCTTCCATGTCATCTTCACTGCCATCAGTCTCAGAGTCAGAGGAGTGTGAGGAGAGGAGCTGGCCATTACTAGCTTCCTCTTCAAAATCTTCGCTCTTCACAGTGACAACGGAGAGTGGGACCTTGATATCTTGAAGCTGCTCTGCCTCCTGACTGGCCCAGAGCTCCTGCTGCTCCTCTTTAACGTGTGGCGGCTCTGGCTGCTCCTGGTCCACACTGGGGCTCCACTCCTGCTTCTCTTCTTTACACACCAGCAGCTGCTTGGGCAACAGTGAAACACACACACACACATTAAGGAAACGCTGGAAGGTGTACACACAACACAAAACTTAGTTGTTGGACATTTTAGGGGCTATGACATTTTTTTAATAGTTATTTGTGGACAAAATCACTTTAAAGTAGCTTATTTATGACAAAACTGGCACACAGTCTGGTTATGGTATGGGAAACTACTGCCTCGATTTGCATGTAAATCAGACTTTATTCGATATTCCTGAGATGAAAATAAATGAGCATAACACCGCCCCCTAGCGGCCGATTTACACCAACTTCTGCACAGACCCTAACACGTCGTTTATATAACTACCGTATTTCACCAATTACAATAGCCTTAGTAATAGTTATTTACATAACTATTACAGTTTAGGCTCCAGGAGCAGTTTTACTGATGGAAGGATAATAATTAATTAAATAATAATAATCCAAGCGATCCCTAACCCTACTGGCATCGCTAATCAGGCTTGGACTCCTAATAAATCCGTTGAGGTCATAGGATTAGATGTAAGATTACTATGTTCAGTTAAACGTACCTTAATATCAAAACAGCAAGAGCCAGTAATGAATTAATCATGTTTATGGAACTCATTTGAGTGAATTACAGGTAGTTGTTTTGACACACGAGCTGACCAATACAGATGTTTGCCAATGACCACCTCTTTGTCAGTTTTTTCTTCTAAGACTCATGTCTCAATCAGTTTTACTGGTTACATAAAGGTTATAATAATGACTATATAAATGTGAGCTATTTGTGTGTGGTAGGGTTTCACAGATGGCCAGATTTATACTCTCGGTGGATGGCTTGCAACCACTTTGTCCTTCTAATGGGCTCTGTGTTTATATTTGGCAAACCTATAAACTTTAATTCCGGATTTTTAGCAAAATTCGACGTGCAAAACGTAACACAGCAGCTCTTAACCACTGTCCACTCGTTGTTTTCAATGGTCGCTAAGGCTGCTTTGTTTTCCACCTAGGCTAAAACCGGATGTGACGTTTGTGGGCGTTTCTGTTTAGCTTCGTGTATGCGTGTTCACATATCCTGCGTTCCAAATCGCATACTTATACTTTTTACTTTTAGTATGTACTGCAGCTGCCCTTAAAAAGTATGTAGTTTAGTATGTATTGGGACATACTAATTCTTTTTTTCCCTACTAAATAGTATGGTAGTATGGGTATTGGAACGCAGGGATAGTTGGAAACGTCTTCTTCTTGTTGTTTTTTGTTAGCTGGCAAACCATTGTACTCCACTCCCGCCACCTACTGGATTTTTACAGCACCACTTTGTTCACCCTGAGTGCTCCCGTTCACAAAACACTGTCCGATTTACTGATGCACATCACCCAGCTCATGTCCACTACATGCAAAAATCTCCAGGCAGCATCCACTACCATCCCCCTGTACCTGTTTCCACAGCAAAACCGATAACCACGGCAACGAATACCAAAACGAGCGGCAGCGAGTGTGTGTGTCCAACAGAGATAGGAAGAAATCGTGATGGTTCACTCCTTACCTTCTTCTGTTGTTCACTCTAGGGGGGAAAACCGTTTTTTTTTTTTTTAAACTCCTTATATCTTGACAAAAACATCAACAACAACATTGTGTGCCGTTTGATGAGCTGTTGTTTAATAACCTGTGTTAGGGCATAACAGAATACAAGTAACAGCTTGTATTTTCTGCAGGTCTGTTATGTGAGTTGGACCAAAAAAAAAAAAATAAAAAAAATAAAAAAAATAGAGAACATAAAACGGTGCAATGACTTCAAGAATTTTCTTAAGACGTTGTTGTTTAACAGAATGATCTCTTTGTCAAGGCGGGCGTTTTGGTAGAACATCTTTTCTCACTAACAGAGAGAGGAGATTTAATTTAATGTTACACAAACAAATACAATTCCAGATATATTTTATTACAAAAATAGAATAAGACACTTGTAAAGAGGAGAATCTGATTATTAAAATATTGCACTTCAGACAAGAAACACAGACTGAATTGAATAGTCAACATCTACACTATTGATATTATACATAACTACTTTGCACAAGCCAGAAAAAAGATGCAACAGTATGTCAGTGAAACCAGTGTGACTGATTTCACTTGTTCTGCTATTTTCTGGTGCATGGCTGTGAGGGACCAAACAGGATTCACAAGTTAATTTACTGGGGGAAAAAATGGCACTTATTCGTTCCTAACTCAAAGAAGAACAGAAGGAGGGCGGCATGGCTCAGGAGGTAGAGCGGCTGTCTGGTCATTAGAGGGTTCCTGGTTTGATCCCTGGCTCCTCCAGAGTGTGTCAAAGTGTCGTTGAGCAAGACACTGAACCCCTCACCGCTCCTGATGGACAGCTAGGCACCTCGCATGGCGGCTTCAGCCGTCAGTGTGTGAATGGTTGAGTATGAGGCAAACATTGTGAAGAACTTTGAGTGGTCGGTAAACTAGAAAAGCGCTTTAATAACTAAACAGAAAGAAATGCTTTAGTATGCTGACCTTTACAAAGTAACTGAAAATGTGCTACCAAATTAGAGACAATGTAACATCGAATATTAATAAAGCACTGTGTGTCATTTATCTGTTTAATGCTGTATGAAAAGGCATGGCGACTGCAAAAAATGTGCATAAAGTAAATTAAAGTGAAATGAAGGGGTCCAAAAGGTGTGTGGAACTAATAAAAGAATTTTAAAGTCAGTATGAAAGCTGACCGGCAGCCAATGCAGAGACTTTAAAGCGAGTGTAAAGTGTGTAAAGTGTCAGTATTTGTCCAGCACAGCTTTGAACTGGAGATGCCAAATAGCTCGTATCGGAAGAGATTGGACACGAGCTTTATGTTAGGTGAGTCAACTATACAAATAAAGATATAAGGAAAATTTGAGTTTGCCACTCTCATTAAAGAAGCAAGGCAAAAGATTAAAATTACAAGTACACACAACATAAGACAACTGGTAAAAGTGACAGCAATAAATAAAATGTCAAAAAAAAATTCAAAAAAGTAAAAGGCTTAATGCAGTGCAGTTTAAATATCTATAGTAAATTGTATTGCACCCTTTTATTAAATGCTGTGCTCCCTATTGTATTGCACCCTTTTAATAAATGTTATACTCCCTGTTTTTTGCGTCAAGATCAACCGCGCTTTCTGCTTCGATCTGCTCCCTGTCCCTTTCTCCTTCCGTCAGAGACTTGGTTTCTTCTTTGTCACTACTTTGTTGTGGTGTGTCTTCTTCTCTCTCTCTTCCTCTTCTCATCATATTTTTGACCTTACGCTGTATCTCGGTCTCTGTGTGCAAACAGAAGCAGAGAAGAGTGTTTAAGGTGAAATTCAGATTTGCTGCATACGCACTGTTGGAGTTGCAGCTTGACGGAGCTCAACACACACAGCAGAAGATGGTGAAGCTACAACATTTTTACATTGAATGTCTGCAGAAATGCACATTTCTACATAAATGAAGCATTTAATTTCAAAATCAGACAGTAATAATTTGTGAAAAGTGACATTTCTGACAGACTGAAATGAAACTGAATTGATAATTATTCATATTTTCTCTGCATGCAACAAAATCTAATAATATGTAATGGAATATTACATTATATATCACAATGAAGATTGAGTTCATTTATTTTGGTTTTTATGATGAAATCTTTCCTATCACGATAATCATCAAAGAGCTGTGATGGTAGTTTGATATTAAACATGGAGAGGAAAAAATAGTTTGTGACTTACTGATTTCTTAAACTCTCCTTTTTCCACAAAATAAAGACAACTGCAGAAATACACATGACAGGAACAACCACACGGACAGTGATAGCAATAGCATGATTAGGTGGGAAGAGATCATCTGAAATGATAAAACACAGAACAGCAGGCCATTTTTTTTTATAAAACTACATCTCAGCTGTTTAAAACAAAGTAAGCGCTTATATGATAAATGTAAAAGACATTTTTCTCACCTGGAACATGAATCTGTGTCTCCCTGGTTTGCTGTATTTTGCTTTGCTGAACCCTGCAGGTGAAGCTGTTGCCGTGGCTCTTCTCCACAGTCACTCTGCTGCTGACAGTATAGAGTCCATCAGGACCTCTGACTGTCTCTGGAGCTCCAGCAGAGAGGAGCTTTCCCTCAGCGTCCAGCCAAAACAACTCAGGCTCTGGGTACCAGCCTTTACTTTCACACTCTAAAACCACTCCACTGCTGCTTTTGGTCATGTTGAGGACAGGAGAGGAGGCAGCACCTGATGAGGAGAGAGAGGAGGAGGGATTGCAACCAGTGACTTCAGTGGAAATGGGAACACGATCCTTGGCACAGCACCACTTTGATTTTAGGAAGTCCTAATCCAATCCATAATTTCAATACAATGACAAAATGTGGATTTAGCCACATAATGACTCTCATTTTTTCTGTATGGCATTAGTATATTTGTAATAAGCTACACATTTCCTTTTTTCCTCTGTGCCAGTAAAGTCACCTCCTTCCATTGAGTAAGGAGGTCCAGCACATACACCAAACAATAAGAAGCTAGTTTTCAGTATGAATATTAATTAGTCTCTGTTTTGTTATTTAAGGTTGTTCTTGTATATTACAGGCATATTCATGTATATATGGTATAGTCTGTCTAGATTTGTTGATTCTCCACTATTTCTTATTGTAGCCTATTCCTGTATGTTACATGCATACTGGTGTGTGTTCTCTTTGTCTTATATGATTAATTTAAAAGACATTTTTCTCACCTGGGACGTGGATGTGTGTGTCCCTGCTCTGGTTGATGCTGAGCTGCTGAACCCTGCAGGTGAAGCTGTTGCTGTGGCTCTTCTCCACAGTCACTCTGCTGCTGACAGTATAGAGGCCATCAGGACCTCTGACTGTCTCTGGAGCTCCAGCAGAGAGGAGCTTTCCCTCAGCGTCCAGCCAAAACAGCTCAGGCTCTGGGTACCAGCCTTTACTTTCACACTCTAAAACCACTCCACTGCTGCTTTTGGTCACGTTGATGACAGGAGAGGAGGCAGCACCTGGTGAGGAGGGAGAGGGGGGATTTCAAATGGTTTGCATATCAAACAGGCAAAGGTGTTGATGATGCAAAGCTTTTTATATTGGATAAAGCATACAAGCACCTCGAGAATCCAAACGGCCACATGTGACTTCTATGAAATTTGAGATTAAGCTTTGATTGAGATTTGATTTTATTGGTCCCCGTAGGGAGATTTGTCTTCACTGACTGTACATAACAAGAGGGCAACATTGCACATCACAGGCAGACAACAGCAGTAACGACATGTGACTAGACATAACAGTAAAGCACTAACAACACAAAGCAGTGGTAGACAGACAGATCAGCGGGGCCTGCCGTTCAGGGCAGCTATAGCTGCAGGGATTAGGCTTTTCCCGAGGCGAGCCCTCCTAAACTTGATGGTTCTATACCTGCACCCTGAAGGTAGTGGGATGATGTATTGGTGCAGTGGGTGAGTGATGTCTTGTGCTATGGTGTTTGCTAAGTGGGAAATGGACTTATTGTTTAGTTCTGTGAGGTTGGGTGTGGGGAGACCAATGATTTTAGCAGCTGTGTTTGTGATGCGTGTTTGACCCGGTTGGTGACAGAAAGCATGGTGAAGAAACATGTGGAACAGTACAGGAGGATGGGTTGAATGATGCTTTTATAGCGTAACAACAGGAGGTGGTGTGCAACATATAGTCCTTTAAGTTTGCAGATGGCTGACAGTCTTTGTTGGCTTCTTTTTTGAGTGTCCGTGGTGTGCTGATCAAAGGTGAGTTTATTGTCCAGAGTTATTCCCAAATTCTATTCACAGACTTTTCCTCTGCTTTTAATAAGATGCAGCCATTTATTTAAATTGAGAAACTGGCTTCTCATTTTAACTTATCAGAGCGGATTTTACTTCTGATTTTTAACTTTTTAACCGACAGAACTCAGTGGGTCCGTGTAAATGAGCAGACGTCCCACACTATTGTTGCTAACACTCGTTCTCCACAGGGCTGCGTTTTGTCCCCACTGCTTTTTATCATGTACACTGACAGCTGCAGGTCATCCCAGTTGGGGAGTTTTCTTGTGAAATTCTGTGATGATACAGCCCTACTGACACTTCTCCAAGGCCCACAGTTACACCATGGCTGTGCCCTACCTGCCTTTGCTAAATGGTGTGAGGACAACTATCTTGACCTGAATGTCTCAAAGACCAAACAGTTAATCATTGACTTCAGGAGGGACAGGCCAAAACCAAGTGTAAGCGCTATACAAGGCCAAGAAGTCCAAATAGTGGAGTACTTCAAATATTTAGGGACAATCTTTGACTCCCAACCCAACACTATTATGCCCCCTTGAGGAAAACCAATCGATATTCTAACTCCCTCCTTCCTTCAGCTATTAGATTGCTGAATAACAATTGAACTGAACTGGGTATGAGATATGGAGCAAATGCTGTTATGTGATGTTTTTCTGTTGTTGTGATTTTAGCTGGGAACTGTAAACAGAATTGTCCTTTGTGGGATAAATAAAGTTTTCTGACATGACCTGGTGAAAATCCATCTAGCAGCATGAGTTTCCTGGTCTCATACTTTTAAGCAGAGGCAGATTTAGGTGGACATGGTCATGGGTCATGGACATGGGCAGCCCAGCTAGCCGGCCAGGGTCCTTTCTCCCCGTTCTCCCTGTGTCTGTGTGGGTTTCCACTGGGAGCTCTGGTTTCAGGTGAACTGGAGATTCTAAATTACCCCTAGATGTGAAGATGTATGTGAATGTGCTGGTTTGTCTGTCTGCCCTGTGATGTAGCAGTGACCTGTCCAGGGTGTTTCCCTGCCCTCCACCCAGTGAGCGCTGGGATCGGCTCCAGCAGCCCTGAGACGCTAATTAGGATAAGTGGAAAATGAATGAATGAATGAAGGAAGGAAGGAATGAATGTCCTGGGTAGCTTCCTTGGGCCGGATCTCGCCAGGGACAGCATGTATCTATCTATTAGGGCTGTGCAGAGGCTCCACTATTTGTATTTGTATTTCTTTTGGGGAAACATAATTCAGATTCAGATTCAGGGAAAAGTAGGTATGGCTTGAAGTATTTTTTTTAATCATTGGATTTTAACCACAAATAAATACAAAATGAATGAAATTCCTGTTTATTAGAACTATACAGGTTTAGGAAAACCACATTTTTATCTGTACTGTGACTGTTACTGTCTATTCTTTTGGTCTATCTCCATCTGCTGTGCTCCATGAGGTGTAGTATTTGGGTTATTGCCACTCTAAATCAAAAGGATTGATGTCAAAGACAGCAAAAATAGCACTGCATGTCATAATTTAACTCAGCTTGTGAAAACAATGAAAGTATCGTTTAGAGTTTACCGGAGTCAAATTCCTTGTATGTGAACACCAATAAAGCTGATTCTGATTCTGATTCAAGCCAAACCTAACCTAACCTTCTGAACCTCGGCACAAAAGAAAACATTCTCTACCTGCAGAATATGGATTCAGATTCAGGTGTATCTCTACTGTCTGTTAATTTACTTTTTCTTTTTTTTTTCTTTTTTCTTTCAAAGCATACACCCAGCTACTCCTAACATTCACCAAATACATTTTTAGGACACACAATGTTGTAAATGTGAAGCAGTATGCTGCTTCACAGCTCAGGAATGTCGTTGAACAGACAGAGGAAGATCTTGATTTATTGTGTGGTCACTGCCGTTCCTTATAATGGCCACTAGGGGGAGACACGCTATCAATGACTGAGTAAATAAGTAAAGGAATGAATGAATGAGTGCATGGATGGATGGCTGAACAGATTGATGGATTCATCAATGTTTGTGTTTGGTTGTCAAACCAAACACAAATATACAAACTGCTCCATACGGTGCAAAACTGAACTGTAAATAACGAAACATTCAATACACAACATTGGGGGTGGGAATCACTAGAGACCCACCACACCATATTATCAAGATACTTAAGTCACAATACAACAATATTGGGATTTTAAACATTTTTGAAATATATTTTGTATTGCGATATATTGAGATTTATTTACCTTTTTTTCAGCTGCAAATTCTGTCATAAAAGCCTGACATAAAAGTTGCATCAATTCGTAGTGATGCAATATCAACCCTTAGCGTCCATATATTGATGCAATATTTACATATAAAATACTCCATTACTGTGCTGCATCGATTATTTTGCCCAACCCCACACACAACACACCCCACACAAGGCAGTGTTACAAACACATCCAAACACACACTGAGCTGATGAATCCATGAATATACTGAAATTATTTTTGTGTTTGTTTCAAATAGTTTTGAGGTGTGCCTTTGAGCGAATATTTGTTGATTTTATAATGTTGTCCCAAATTTCTGAATGAAAAAAGAGGCTTTTTTTGCGAAGGAGAAAAACTACAGAGGACTGGAAATGGTGGTGTTTCTTTTCTTCTAAACCAAACCAAAACCATGACCCAAAAATTGCAATATGAACAGTACCATGGGTTTACTGAGCTGTCACACCCCTAGATACTTTGCTTATTAAATAAATGCATTATGTAGACAAGCCCACTTACCAACGATAAGCTCAATGAAGGATTCTCTTGGCAATGAGGGAAGGAGACACCTGTACCCTCCCTCATCAGAAAGTTTCACCTCAGAGAGCTTCAGTGAAACGTTTCCGTGCTTCAGTTTGTCAGTGAAAAGAGACGTTCTTCCCACGTAGGATGGGTTTTGACGTGTCACAACCTCCTGACCTTTATACCGCTGGTGCACCAAACTGTGGTCCAGGTCAGGTCTCATCCAGTCCACTGGCATGTCTGCAGCGTCTGTGGCAGGTTCCAGGTGGCTCGGCAGAATGACATCATCACCAACTATTGCCACTATTGGCTGAGGAGGACCAATCAGCTGATGCTGACCTGCAGGTATCAAGAGAAAAGATGCCAACAGACTGAATAAACGGATCAATATTTTCAGTATTTTTGCATTTTATGCATCTTGTGATTTAAGTTTTTTGTCTTTGTGTCATGTATTGTCATGTATCAGCTGCTATGACATTTTAATTTCCCTTCAGGGATTAATTAACCTATCTATCTGTCTATCTATCTATTTATCTTCAACAAAGAAATGTTTTTTATGCTACGCACATTGAGAATAGTTGTAATGCGCACAAAGAAGAAAATGTGTTGAATTTGCTAAGCAGACGGTCATGTAGCTCCTCTGCCAAAACAATAGAAGTAGAAGCTGCCATTGTTGTAGAATTCAATAGTATGAGGAAGAGAAGAGCTGTAGAGGAGGAGGAGAGAGAGAGGGAGGGAGAGGGAGAAACCTACCATGACAGGAATGTGCTAGAAGGAGACAGACAGTGTGACAGAAAGCCATCACACTGCGTCCAGATGGAAGAGACCCTCTGTCCACCAGTGCAACCATCCTTGACTTCTGAAAATTACAACAAACCAAATTTTTTAAAATTGGATCCATCAGCATGAACACATGGAGGAAAAACATTTTTTGAAGTGGCATGAGAAAAAAAAAATCAACATCATGTGTTCAAAAGTAAACACTAAGCAAACAACATAAAGACTCAAAGTGATAATAAAGTTTTCTGTCATGTCATCATGCTCTTATTGCTCTGAACACTTAATATCTTAAAAACGTCACACCTGTACTGCAAGTAGTTTTACTCTCAAAATGACGGTGAACTCGTTTGTCATTGAAGGTTTTTTTCTGCTTTCTCATTTTTAATTTGAGTTCTTGAGTTGAAAATAAATGCAGCCAATTTTAAAAAAGAACATTTAGCAAAGTTTTATTTTTCAGTGGAATTCTGTGTGACGCAAATAGAAAACAGGTGAAGCTCCATTTCCTGCTTCACAATCTCTCTGTAAATCAGTACATAATGGTGTCAGCCACATTTGATTGTTGTGTGTAAACTGCAGTAAACGTTGTGTCCCAGCTGACACGGCCGCCGTCCTGATCTTACACCTAAAATATGTTTACCTATAGACCCTCATGTTGAGCAGCCTGATGAACAGTTTAATAAAGTTTAAGAAATTCCTTCCTATGAATGTTCTTTTCTATGAAATAAACAAGTTACTCTCACATTTAGACCGTTAGACGTTTCTGAAGTTAAATTACAAAAAAAAAAAAAAAAAAAAAAAAAAAATCTTGCTATGTCGCAGGATGTTGAGTTTTCTTCGCTCTAAACAACTTGGTCCTTTCACTTTCATTTAAAAGCCTTTGTGTCGCTGTGAAAATCTGGTTTCTTTTTGGTCGTACGATAACGTAATATTTAGATAAATAAATAAATAGATACTTACGGCATATTTCACAGAGTAGACAGACCTAGAAGTAGATACGTTCTATAAGCGAGGTGTTGAACTAACAACAACAAAGCACTGTCTTGCCCTTTTCTTGCACTGGGCGGACTTTCTTTGTGCCCTCCCATCCGCTGTAGTAGTGATCCAGTTGTAAATATTAGTTTAACTTGGGCTCTATAATGAATTGAAACTACTGAGCATGTGTCAATAACAGAAAGCTACAACCTACTTAATCTTCATTTTGATCAGTATTTCAGGCTGAGAGCCTCTGAAACAGAATTTAGAATGATGCAGAATGATGCAAATGATGATGCAGTTAGGCTACATGACATAAATTAGACAACAGCTTGTATGTACAAATCATCGGCTGACAAAGTGCTGTCAAATTTACAGACTCGGTCGTCCACAGTTGAATGATGAGGTTCAGGCGTAATGGGCAAAGCATTTTCACGTGCAGCATCTGCATTTTTGAAAACTTGATCACAGCTCAGGCTTTCCTTAAAATGGAATTAAAGCATCTTAGAATAAAACCAAATAATCAGTGATGGTCTGTGTGTCTGATTTGAACTCACCTGAACACTTTTGTCTGTCATTTCAAACAGTGTCAGGCGGAACAGAGGACAGCGACGACAATTCATCACAGGTAATCACGGGTAAATGTTTGATTTCCAACAGGCAGCAGGCAGCACTGGTCAGTGTGTGTCCATTCAGTGTCTGGCTCAGAGACGTCTGTCCTTTGTTCTCCTAAGATGACTGTTCCATTCTTTCAGGAGAGGAAACTGGCACTCAGCTTGGGCCTGGTGCAATTAGTGTGATTGTCATTGCCTCCATCACTCTCATCCTCGGTATTGTTACTGGTGTCTGTGTGTGGAAACATAAAGGGCTCTAGTTTCGCAGACCAGGCGAGGCGGGGGCGTAGCGCAGATGCGCTTCGCCAACTGGGTGTGGCCAGGCGGATTTTCCAAGTTTGGCACGCCGTTCTCGGTGGCGCAAGTACTCCGCCGTCCCTCCTACCGGCGCAAGGGAGGAGAGAAGGCGTGGAGTGGGTTTGACACAGCCGATTCACATTTAACCAATCAAATGAGCCCCTGTCCTCGCCTTTAAAATGCGCTGCGCGAAGGCGTAATGAAAGTTTACACAGCTGACAAGGAGGTCTACTGCCGCAGGCGGAGCGGAGCCCAGGAGACAGGCGCGGAGCGGAGACCGGCGAGCAGTGCGCACACGTCACCAAAACCTCACAGGCAGGCTTCCGGGATGTCAGGCACATGAACGATGCAATAAATACCGAAAAAAACACTATTCAATGCTACGATCACAATCAGCACATACATATATCTCCATATCAACTGTCCCGTCACAGCTGATGTCAGATCAAAGGAGATTGGCACTGTTTATGCTGATTGTGAGGTTTTGGTGATGTGCGCCAGGCAGCCAAACTTCCACTGCGCCGGCTCCGCTCCGCCTTGCGCGGAAAGTAGACGTGGTTTCAGGAGGCGAGCTTTTGGCGCACCTCGGCGAAGCTTTTTGGCACAAAACTGTCACTGCGCCAAGCCGAATCTGTCGGCACCTCCCCCCGCTGCGCCACCACTCCCATCTCCGCGCAAGTCCGTCTGCGAAACTTGGACACTGTCCGCCTCTGCCGTTTCGCCGGTCGAAACTAGCTCTGCGCGGGGTTCGCCTCACTGCGCCACCCCGCGCTGCGCCGGGAAACTAGAGCCCAAAGCCTGTAAGTCACAATATCGTGCTCTTAAACTTTTTATCACTGACATTTGTCCCACTGTCGTCTAATTTACTGTATTACTGAAAGGATCCAGACCCCCTTCACTTTTGGCACTTCTGTTATGTTGCAGCCTGATGCCACAGCTGTCATAAATGATTGTAGCATCAGGTGCATACTGAGGTGTGTTTTCATTCCCCCCACCTTTTTGCAACAATTTCCAAAGGTCAGCTGAAGGTTATTTTATGGTTGAGTCTCCACATTTGAATCAGCTGAGGCTTAAGTGGCGTCGACGTGTATCACCTCCCTTTGGCAGAGTAAAACTCGTGTATTTTCTGTGTAGAAGCCATACATTGCTTTACTGATTGATTATTTTGTGTTCAGTTAGTTTTCTCTTGTTGCCATGGGTTTGGTTCACATGAGCACTGAGGTTGACAGCTGGCAGGTAGGTTATATCAGTCTGCTTCACCTGCACGGGGAGGAGAGAGATGAGTCTAGGTAGCCGTAATTTTTGTTGACCGCATTTCCGCATTTTTGCTTTTGGTTATCACTTTTGTTCATGATCTGCTTTAATACACGTTCGCCATTAAGTGTGCACATTCAACATCATACGTGCGTGTAAAGCCGCTGTAGTGGCTGATTGTCATTAAAACCCATAAAACATCTCTGGACTCAGCATGCTTCCTTGGACAAGCAACAGCACGTCATACAAATATACAGGACCCACTCTCTGCCTCACAAGCGACTTTATTGAGATACAGAAAGCCGCAATATTCTGTTCTCACAGAAAGAGCAGACGAAAAGGCAGGATGAAAAAAGCGGAATGGGATTTGTTTTGTTTTATCCCTCATCCGTCTGTTCTTCTGAATTTTGTTCTGTCTTTAACTTCTGAATAAAGGTGCCGCCTGATGAAATGTTGGAGTTTTAGTGTTTTAAAATACGCTCGCCTTTTTACACAGATTAGTCAACCATTTCACCTCAGAAAGACGGTGTGCGTTTGTCTTTGATTTTAACTTTTTTTTTTTTTTTAATGAAATTACTTCTATTTTTTTTTTTTGGGGGGGGGGGGGGGGGGGTAATTTAAACTAATTAAAAAGTTATATTAAGAAAATGAAATTCACATGATTATGTTTTCAGTGTCCTGTACACACTTTGGACGCATCGGTTATAAATAACAAAAATCTGTACTTAGAAATAATATAAAGCCATTAAAACACCAAAAATTAATATTTCTTTCCAATTTTAGGTCAATCTGTGAGATTTTATGGTGATTTGCATATTTTTCCATAGTCGCGTAATAGGAATACTGGATGTATAAGTGGGGGTGGGAGGAAGTTATGTTTTATTTAAAGCGATACTGAGGCCGTCGACAAAGAAACATGAAGTACCTGACACATAAACTTTGGTAACAATTAGTTATAATAATTTTGTGGAGGTTTAAGTCAAATTGACCCCAAACATAAAAGATGTTCGTAAATTTCAACATAACAGGAGGGTTAAATGTTCCTGCTTCAACTGGGGTACTGAAAGATAATAATTAAAGAAACCATCACTGTCAATTCATCTGGTTTGCTGTAATCTCAGTGGACGCAGAGGGTGGAGCTCATATCCCTGAAGGTCTCACACCGTGCATTCAGCTGAAGAGTGTTCGAAACCCCACAGAGCATCACGCATATTTCACTTATGAAGAAAATCCCCACACAAGCTCTTATTTCAGCATGCTCATTAATTTAATAGCCTGCCATGTTCTTTTAAAATGTTCTTTTATCTGTGGATGATTGTGTATACAGTAGGCTATGCATGTGTTGTGCACTTGTTTGTTGTTGTTCAGGCATTGCAAAGCGGAATTTCGTTACACTTCGTGTAATGACAATAAAGTCTATTCCATTCTATTCTGTTCTATTGCAAAAACCCAATATTTACACTGCTGCTTTCTGTGAAGCCACACACCTAGAACAATAGAGACGCTACAGGAAGTTCTAGTTTTGCCGAAACAGCCGACGTCTGTGTTGCTGTGTGAGTTGGACAATATAAATAAATAAATAAATGAATGAATAAATACAGAGAACATGAACAGATTCTTGAGACGTTGTTGTTTAACAGACTGAACTCTTTGTCGAGGCGGACGTTTTGGTAGAACATGTATTCTCACTAACAGAGAGAAGAGAAATAAAACAGCAGATATCTTATGTAGTAGCATTTCTTGGTGTGACTGGTTTTACTTGTTTTACTTGCTCTACTAACCCTAACGCTAACCCTAAACCAGTTGTCCTCGGATAGGAGTTAATCATTTCAACTTAATTAAAACATTCATTCATTCATTCATTCATCTTCTAAACCGCTTATCCTCACTAGGTTGCTCAAAATGTGTCCCACATATTCGTCACGACCGTCAGATATTTATTTAAAAAAATAATAATAAAAAACCTACAAGGTCAACTACATTCCTGAGGATCCCTTTTCAAATCTTCAGCTCTACTGCATGCATCAAAACCACTCAGGCTCCTGGAAGTTTGCTGTTTTCTCTGAAATCTCTTCATATTTTTGGACACTGCTACTATCACAACCATAACATTTCAACACCGTCACTTTTGTATAAAAAATATTAGATTAGATTATGGAATAAATGTATACTTTTTAAGAAGAGGTCTGATGCGGGTAGCAACAGGGCGAAAACAAGCTGGTTAATGTGAACAACTCATGCTTATCATGTTGAAAGAGCAGGTTTTTGTCACCACCGTCAGACGTCACCACCGTCAGGTTTTCTGTCTGACGGTGATGACTGAAGTCTGAAAAATGCTTATAACAGTGCTCAGGATTGTTATTTTTTATACCAAATAGTTAAATAAAGTTGTTAAGCAAGAAGCCATTGACTTGAGTGGCATAAATTTTGGAAATGTATGTTGTAATGAGACCACTGTCACCACCGTCAGAGGCAGTTATATTTGTTTTAAATGAATATGCTTACAATATGTTTCTTTGGTGCTGTTGAGTTATTAAAGTAATATATTTTAATACAAAAA
Organism: Myripristis murdjan; assembly: GCF_902150065.1. Classification (NCBI taxonomy): domain Eukaryota; kingdom Metazoa; phylum Chordata; class Actinopteri; order Holocentriformes; family Holocentridae; genus Myripristis; species Myripristis murdjan. The sequence goes on from NC_043997.1 coordinate 5,752,926, forward strand.
TATGTTTTTCAAATAAAAACAAAAAAAAAAAAAAAAAAAACATTATGGTGATGGTGTTGACAAAAACACCTATTTTATGAAAAAAAAAAAAAAAAAAAAAAAGCAATGTACCGGTGAGGTTGCACCGGTACATTGCTGAACAGCCAAGACCTTGGCCTATAATGATATACCTTCAGATTTTGTAATTTAATCACTTTTTTTTTTTTTTCAAAATTATTACCTGTTTTATCCAAATTCCCAAGAATCAGTGTACTACTTTCTGGTGTGAGGGACCAAGCTGGTAGACACAAGGATTCTCAAGTTAAATTATTGAGGGAAAAAATGGCACTTATTCGCTCCTAACTCAAGGGAGAACAGAAGGAGGGTGGCATGGCTCAGGAGGTAGAGCGGTCATCTGGTCATCAGAGGGTTTCGGGTTTGATCCAGAGTGTGTCCAGTGTTAGGCTACTTCTCGGAGCTTCAGTTTGTCAGTGAAAAGCGACGTTCTTCCCACGTAGCATGGGTGTTGATCAGTCAAAACTTCCTGACCCCTTTTCCACTGAAGCACCAAACTGTGGTCCAGGTCCAGTCTCGTCCAGTCCACTGGGATGTCCGTGGCAGGTTCCAGGTGGCTCTGCAGGATGACATCATCACCAACTATTGCCACTATTGGCTGAGGAGGACCAATCAGCTGAGGCTGACCTGCGGGTATCAAGAGAAAAGATGCCAACAGACTGAATATTTTCAGTATTTTTGCATTTTATGCATCTTGTGATTTAAATTTTTGTCTTTGTGTCATGTATTGTCATGTATCAGCTGCTATGACATTTTAATTTCCCTTCAGGGATTAATCTATCTGTCTATCTATCTATTTATCTTCAGCAAAGAAATGTTTTTTATGCTACACACATTGAGAATAGCTGTAATGCGCAAAAAGTAGAAAATGTGTTGGATTTGTTCCTGTTCCAGCTTCAAAACATTCAGCCCAACTGGGGAAAAATGTTTCTGAATAAACTTGTGCAACACATCTCAGCTGTAGAAGCAGAATGGATACAGATAGGGATGAGCCGGATACTCGGCTGAAACGAGTATCCGGTACGGATATAGCACCGTTGTGTGATAGGACAGTCACACACAGCGCCCCTCCACTACACACACACAGTACAGCGGTGCCCCGCTCACACACACACACACAGGGACAACCTCAGATGTCACTCACTCAGGTGTGACAGCTCACGTCGCGTCTCTCTTCAGTAGCGGTCAGGTGTTTTCCAGCTCGCTCTTCCCTCGGATTGTAATCACTGATAGTCAGTAGAGTTTCTGCTAAACTTGACTGGTAACAGACGCGCTGCTTTTGAGCAGAGTTAGGGTTAGGGCTTAGGGGTTGGGGCTGAATGCGACTGGCCTCGTGTCTCTCACTGCCGACACAGCGGTAGTTTTTTTTTTTTAACCATCTGCTCGCTCTTACACACTTACACACACACATTAGCCGAACACACAAAGTATATTATTATTTTGATTTTATTTTGGCTGCATGCACTGAGAGTCTGACACTTTCTCACTGTAGTTCATAAAAATAAATATAGTAGTAGTAGTATAAATATTACAAATTAAGCTATATATCTATATAAATATATCTCTATCTATCTATCTATCTATCTATCTATCTATCTATCTATCTATAGCCTATATACACTCTCTCTAGTACTTCATAATTGCCTACTGCATGTGTTGTATTCATTGATGCACTTAAGAATATTCATGTTCTGTGTTATAAAAAACTTGTTCTGTAAATAAACTAAAACATTGATCTGAAGCTTCTGAGGCTGCTCTGTAAATAGGTTTCCAATAAACAATAAATATAGCAACTTCTGATCAACCAGTATCAATTTCAGGCTTAAAATAACCTACCGTCGTAAGCCCCACCCACTTCCGGTTTAGACCCCGCCCACTCCGAGTACAGATACGGATGTAGATGGTTAACCCTCCTGTTATGTTCAAATTTTACTAACATCCCTTATGTTTGGGGTCAATTTGACCCCAGCAGTTTAAACCTCAACAAAATTATTATAATTAAAATTGTTACCAAAGTTTATGTGTCAGGTACTTTATGTTTCTTTGTTGACTACCTAAATAGTCCTTTAAATAAAACATAACAGGACACTGAAAACATATCATCATGTGAATTTCATGTTTACCCGGTAGTATCCACTAAATTAGGAAAAGTCATAAAATATGAAGCAAAAAAAAAATGATGTTAAGTATGTATTTAGAGTTGTTAAAAACTGAATGGGGTCAAATTGACCCCAAACATAATAGGAGGGTTAAACAGATACAGATACAGATACAGATAGTGGTGTACTCGCTCATCCCTAGATACAGATCACTATCACTGTGATAAGAGGACAGTTTACTTCCAGGGAGTGAAGGAATGCTACAGGCCCGGTTAAGCGACTAGAAAAGGCACATAGGCCTACACATTGGTGTAAAAGGGGAAAATACATAGGCCTACTGACAGAGTTAGAATGAGGAGATTCAATACGTGACATTCCTGCACAGTAACTGCCTGCTGTGTGGACAGATGTTTCTGCTTCTAGCTCTTCCTCCCTTCGTCCAAATAAAAGTTTTGCAAGTGTTGTCGTCTTTCCACGGGATGAGATTTGATAAGATTTTAGTGATTCCGATTCCATGATTTAACAATTTTCTTATCGAGTCTCACTGGGCAAGGGGAAGAAAAAAAAGTACAAATGGGCTTACTTGTATTAACTTGTATTTTAAATATATATATATATATATATATATATATATATATATATATATATATGTGAGTGTGTGTTTGTGTGTGTTTTTGTGTGTGTGTGTGTGTGTTTATGGTTCATATTTGTAGCAGGTCCTCTGAAGCTTAGTAGACAGTCACGTAGCTCCTCTGCCAAAACAATAGAAGTAGAAGCTGTGTACTTAGTAATAGTATGAGGAAGAGAAGAGCTGTAGAGGGGGAGGAGGAGAGAGGGAGAAACCTACCATGACAGGAATGTACCAGAAGGGGACAGAGAGTGCGACAGAGAACCAACACACTGAGGCCAGATGGAAGAGACACTCTGTCCGCCAGGGCAACCATCCTTGACTTCTGAAAATGACAACAAACCAAAATCTTTAAAACTGAATTCATCAGTGAGAGCACATGGAGGAAAAACACTTTTTGAAGTGGCAGGAAGGAAAAAAAATCAACATTATGTGTTCAAAAGTAAACACTAAGCAAACAACATGAAGACTCAAAGTGATAATAAAGTTTTCAGTTGTCATCATGCTCTAATTGCTCTGAACAGATAATATCTTAAAAACGTCACACCTGTACTGCAAGTAGTTTTACTCTCAAAATGACAGTGTACTCGTTTGTCATTGAAGGTTTTTCTGCTTTTTCATTTTGAATTTGAGCTCTTGAGCTGAAAATAAATGCAGTCGATCTTTAAAGAGAACATGAAAGTTTTATTTTTCACAAGAACTCTGTGTGACGCAGGTATAAAACAGGTTGAGCTTCATTTCCTGCTTTGAAATCTCTCTGCAGATCAGGAAGTAACGTTTTTATTGTTCTGTGTAAACTTGTGTCCCAGTTAACACGGCCACTGTCCTGATGTAACACCTAAAATATCTTTACTTATAGGCGTCTCTACTAAGTTTAATAATGATTAATTACCGCGGGGAGGGGTGGTGTGTGTGTGTGTGTGTGTGTGTGTGTGTGTGTGTGTGTGTGTGTGTGGGGGGGGGGGGGGGGGGGGTTACACATATACAGTCTGTGGTAGAAAGATGATAGACTGACACCTTGTGCTCACATCCAGTTCTGCACTGAGCTGATTTATCTTCTCTGTCTTGCTTCGGGACATGAAACTGTCTTTGGTCTCCTGTAGCTTTCTCTCATGTTCTGCTCTTCTGTCATGTAGACCCAAGCTAGTCTCTCTTAGTAACTGTTGGTATACATTTTTCTTTTTCTCAGCAGCTTCTTTTTGTGTTTTTATTTCCTTGAGGTTTCTGTCATCATCTTCATCCCACTGTCTCTCTCCCTGCTTCAGCTGTCATTTGTGTCTCTGTTTGTTTCTCCGGGTTCCATCTGTTTCTCTTTATTCTCTTTCTTCTGTTGCTTTTCAAGTTTTGCATTTTTTGTGTCCAGATTCTTCGTTGTGTCACTTTCTGCACTGACTTGTTCTCTGTTTCTTTCTCCTTCCATCAGAACCTCAAGTTCTACGTTGTTTCTCACAGATTCAGTCTTCTCTCCTTCTCTCTCCTGGGTCTTGGTCTCTGTGTGAAAACAGAAGCAGGAAACAGCTGAAAGTAAAACCTGCTGTACAGTGTTGACTTAAAAGGTAAGAAACTGAAGACAATTTTCAGGTCATAAAAGGTCAGCAGTAGATTCATCATCATCATTCATCGTCTGAAAGCTGCTCATTACTTGCCATAAATGAAGGTATTACAGCAAGTGAGGCATTTAATTTCTAATAGACTTGTAATGAACACGTTTTCTGACAAAATGTAAAAATCCATCTGGAATGATGTGGTTACATTTTTGTTATATTTATGCATTATAACTTTATAAAACACACATATTTTTTGTGTTATCAGATTTTTTTTCTTTTTAACTGAACAATTACTGATATGTGTATGTTTTATTGATGTTTTATCATGAATCCCACATATAAATATAATAATAAAAAAGCTGTGATAGTAGCCTCATATCACAAAAGGAGAAAAAAATAGTGACTTACCAATTTTGTTTTGTCTCCATTTATAAACAAAAAAGGCAAAGCTAATACACAAGAAGACAACAGCAAAGCCAATGACGATATGTTCAGTGGAACAACTACAATCAGCTGTAGTTATGTCCATGAAGAAATCACCTGAAATGATAAAACACAGAGCAGCATGGATTTTATGTAAATGAGACAACAGCTGTTTACAGTTAATAATTTGTATGAATTTAAAGTCATTTTCACCTGGAATGTGAATCTGTGATTCCCTGGTTTGCTGTATTTTGCTCTGCTGAACCCTGCAGGTGAAGCTGTTGCTGTGGCTCTTCTCCACAGTCACTCTGCTGCTGACAGTATAGAGGCCATCAGGACCTCTGACTGTCTCTGGAGCTCCAGCAGAGAGGAGCTTTCCCTCAGCGTCCAGCCAAAACAGCTCAGGCTCTGGGTACCAGCCTTTACTTTCACACTCTAAAACCACTCCACTGCTGCTGATCATCACCAACTAATGCTGCTATTGGTTCTGGTGAGCCAATCACTACAGACTGTCCTAGAAAATAAAATACACAAACCGAAGAATAAACGGGACAGAACAACAGAAACAATATTTTCACCTTTTTTTTTTTTTTTTTTTTTTTTTTTTTTTTATCAGAAACAAGAAGAATCAGTGCTGGTTTGCACTAAGAATGTAACTGCACTGATAACTTGTTTATTTCTGCAAAGGGCAATAAAGCCTTTGAATCCTTGAATTAAGGGACATTTTGAAGAAACTTCAAAATCAATTTCCTAAAATATTCCCATCAGTCAGCCATGATACCCCTGCATTTTGCAGTTTTTTTTTCTGCTGACTTATTAACGATAAATAAATGAAAAAATCTCATTCTAATTGTAAACAAATGTTTTCATTCAATCCAGCAATAAGGTTCAAATTAGCAACAGCAGTGCAGTGTGGCTGCTGAGACACACAGGTTTACTGATATGGTGATTTATAATACTTATATTAACATTTGAATTAACTGCAGTGTGGCCACAGGTCTGAATGGAGCTGAAGTCGACTCAGCCAATCAGAGCAGAGGACTGAAAGGTCCAGTTTACCTGTAGAAACTGGGAGTCTGAGGATGAAGAACAGACAGGATCCAAAGCAGCTGCACACACTCCACTTCATTTTCCTCTGGGAACCAAAACAGACACCGAGGCTGAAGAAAACAGGCTGCTGACAAAGATCAGTCAACTGAGAGTCAGTTCAAAACAATCTTTAATGATCTGTGTGGCAAATCTGTTGAGTTGAGCTGAATATTACATTAATCATTATTATTATGATTATAATGATGATGATGATGATTATTATTAGTCGTAGTAGTATGAGTAGTGACAGTAGTAGTGGTGGTAGTGATAGTGGTAGTAGAAGTAGTAGTAGTAGTGGTGGTAGTAGTAAAGTCGTGGTAGTAAGACTAGTAGTGGTGGTAGCATTAGTAGTAGTAGTAGTAGTATTGATAGTAGTAGTAGTAGTGGTTGTAGTAGTAGTAGTAGTAGTAGTAGTAGTGGTAGTAGTGGTGGTGGTAGTAGTAAAGTAGTGGTAATAGTAGTAGTGGTAGTAGTAGTAGTAGTAGTAGTGGTACTAGTTGTAATATCACTAAACAACAGTAGGTAATCATGGTTTCATGTTATTATGACAGATTTCCAGCAGACGTGTGGTAATAAAATCAGCTTCAAATGTGATTATAATATTATATTATTATATATTATATATTATATTATCAGAATTCCAGCTCATTACATCAGTGTTTGAAGCTGTTTGGTAAAAGCTGCTCAACAGCGCTCCCTGCTGTTCATTTTTTATCATTTTCACATCCAGGTTCGTAAAGAGCACAGCTGCTGAACTGTTTGTGCCTGGCTGAGCAGATTCAAACCTTTCAGCTTCAGCAGGACCCACTGTGATTTAAAAACGCTCTCCTGTGTGTGTCACATCAGGTCACCTGGTCTCTGCTGGTGTGTGAGAGCAGAAAATTGCCTGTTCCAAAGTTGCCACGTTTAAGTCATGACAGTCAACTCTCCGAATGCTAAATACTGAACCCACATCACTTAAAAACATAGCAAGCAACAGTTTTATGTTCAGAAACGATCGTCTCTGAATCGTCCCACTCTGGACTTTGTGTCTTAACGCTCAAATGAAGCCTTAAGCAGTTTGTAAGAATCAGTACAGTGCTGTTATTTTCACTGAGCAAGTTATTACTACAGTATCTGCTAGCCTCCATCTCACACACAAATGCTAGTTTAATAAGCTGGCAACAATAAACTGCTTTTTAAGCCAACATTTGGAAACACATTGGTATAAGAATTGAAAAAAAGGTCATCTCACCTGTTGCATGTCGTGTGGAGTCACTTCACCTCAGCAGGAAGGTGCTGCATGACCAAAGTCCTCAAATAAAGATGTGATAAAAATATAATAAAACACACTTTGATCCTTGATTTGGGTCACTTGTAGGCCCACTGTGTGTGTGTGTGTGTGTGTGTGTGTGTGTGTTTGGCAGCCTCTGATCTGCAGAGCGTCACACCCACCAGAGGAGAAACCATTCTGCAGTTACAGGGCTGCGGCAGATTTACTGGCTTTAACATGTCTGCAGAAAATCAACCAGGACATTTAGGTAGTGTATATATAGCAAAATTATTTATTTACATTGATGCTGACAAACCCAAATACTGTTTATTCATTCATACACAAACACAAAGTCGCCTGAAGTTCACAAAGTTGTTGATCATGAAAACTTGATAAAGAGCAGGACAGCCTTACATGAATTATCATTAAGCAACAATCTAACAATTAATGCTAATTATCACAACATTACATAAACAGAAAGCACTAAGCAATACAGTATCTCAAACAACAACAATAACAACAACTCCACACAAGCATAAATATCATCCAATAAAAAGTGGAAGCATAACCAAGTTTAACAGTTGCCCTGTGGCATTGGAAATGGAAATGGTATTCTCTTATTCATTCATCCATTCTCTTTATCAAACCCTAAAGATCAATTGATGGAGATTTACAACACTGACTGTACAAACAAATCAATTAAATGTAATTACAATCTATTAACTACAATAAAACAGTTCCAACATTCAAAAGATATTATTTCCTCTTCTTTCTCTGGTTTCTCTGCTTTTTGCTTCTTAAATCGTCATTTAGAGCAACTGGGTGATGCTGTTTTCTCCTTCAGTTCCTCTAAATCAGAGCAGGATTATCTTCCCACAGCACAGGAAGGCTTTATCAACAGAGTTTAATAGTTGAGTAGATGCACTCTCCTGGTCAGCTGCATGACCCAAACCCATGCGCCCTGACTTGAAATTCCACAAAGATGCTTAAAAAAAAAAAAGTAGATAAATTAGCCAAACTTGAATCTCCAGATGTGCTGCACATTCACTGGGATTTGATCTGGTGATGACAGGAAGCTCCAAATTTACAGAATTCATCCTGGAAGAGAAACTTATATTATTTGTATCAGAATTACACAATATGCTAAGGTCATGTTGTAACTCAAAAAAAAAAGGAAAAAAAAAAATCTCAGATGCGGAAAAAAGAACAAGAAAAACTACAAAACTGACTGAAAAGCCAGTTTCTATCTGTACTATACAAGCCTCACTGTAACTGTAAATGCTGCTTCTGTCAAGGTTATCGTTCTTATTTTCCATATTGTTTTTAAAACAGTAAGCACTGTAATAGTTCATACAGTCTGTGGTAGAAAGATGATAGACTGACACCTTGTGCTCTATGTTGTCCTCTGGTTCACAGGTCTGCTCTGTTCTCAAGGCTCTGTTTTCTCTGTAGGGGCTGTGAAAAGTTTACTATTAATTGCATCAGTCATTGTCTTCATCACATCCAGTTCTTCACAGAGCTTATTTATCTTCTCTGTCTTGTTTAGGGGCATGAAACTGTCTTTTTTGTCCTGTAGCTTTTTCTCAAGTTTTGCTTTTCTGTCATGTAGAACCCAGTTAGTCTGTTTTAGTAACTGTTCATATTCATTTTTCTTTTTCTCAGCATCTTCTTTCTGTGTTTTCATTTCCTGAAGGTTTCTCTCCCTCTCCTCCCTCTGTCCCTCTGACTCCTCCAGCTGAGATTTGAGTGTCTCTATTTGTTTCTCCAGTTCCTGTTTCTCTTTATTCTCTTTCTTCTGTTGCTTTTCAAGTTTTGCATGTTTTGTGTCCAGACTCTTTGTTGCATCACTCTCTGCTCTGACTTGTTCTTCTCCTTCCATCAGAACCTCAAGTTCCATGTTGTTTCTCACAGATTCAGTCTTCTGTCCTTCTCTCTGCTGGGTCTTGGTCTCTGTGTGAAAACAGAAGCAGAAAACAGTGTTGAATCTGAAAGTCAAACCTGCTTTAAAGTGTTGACTTAAAAGGTGAGAAACTGAAGACAGTTTTCAGGAGAAGATAAGAGGTGAACAGTGTCATCATCATCATCGTCATCATCATTCATCATCTCAAAGCTGGCAACCTGGAGTAAATTTTGAGATGCTGCTCAGTATTATGTGGCATAAAGTGTTGCAGCAGTTTTTGGATTGGGTAAGGTTCATGCAACATTTTGGCCATTTTTGACCACTTGAGAACTGATAAACATGGTTAAAGATCCATCCGAAATACCACATTGGGACACCAAGACCTTGAGGAACACCACAGAAAAATTCTGCTCATAACTTGCCATACACCAAGGTGCCATTACAGCAAATTAAGTATTTAATTTCAAACAGACATGTAATGAACACATTTGACAAAAATACTTTTGGCTTGGGAGCAAAAATCCACTTGGATGATTTATGATGATTGAGCAGTTACTGATGTGTGCATGATTTATTGATGTTTTGCTATGAAATCCCACATTCAAATATAATCATCAAAAAGCTGTGATGGTAAAAAAAAATAAATAAATAAAATGAAAAGGGGGGGGGGGGGGGGGGGGGGGGGGTGAATAATGACTTACCAATTTTGTTTTGTCTCCATTTATAAACAACGAAGGCAACTCCAACACACAACAAGACAACAGCAAAGCCAATGACGATATGTTCAGCAGAACAACTATAAACAGCTGTAGGTGTGTCCATAAAGAAATCACCTGAAATGATAAAACAGCATGGACAGCATGGATTTTATGTAAAAAAAAAAACAAAAAAAACAAACAAACAAACAAACAAACAAACAAACAAACAAAAAAACACCAGTTTTTTACAATTAATAATGTGCCCATGCCATAAATAAATTATAAAAAAAATCACCTTGAATGTGAATCTGTGTCTCCCTGGTTTGCTGTATTTTGCTCTGCTGAACCCTGCAGGTGAAGCTGTTGCCGTGGCTCTTCTCCACAGTCACTCTACTGCTGACAGTATAGAGGCCATCAGGACCTCTGACTGTCTCTGGAGCTCCAGCAGAGAGGAGCTTTCCCTCAGCGTCCAGCCAAAACAGCTCAGGCTCTGGGTACCAGCCTTTACTTTCACACTCTAAAACCACTCCACTGGGATCTTTGTTAATCCCAAGGACAGGAGAGGAGACTGAACCTGATGAGGAGAGATTTCACACAATATAAATTCAAGTTCAAGCTGATTTAAAGCACAATGTCACATTAAAGGGCTTTACATCCCCACAACTTAACAACAAACAGGTAATCCAAAACTGAAAAAACAGGAAACTTCTGGCTGACTCACCAACATTGAGCTGTATGAAGGTTTCTCTCCGTATCGAGGGAATGAAGCATCTGTATCTTCCCTCATCAGAGAGTTTGACCTCAGAGAGTTTCAGTGAAACGTCTCCATGGTTCAGTTTGTTAATGAACAGAGATGTTCTGTCCTTGTAAGATGGGTTTTGATCAACTAGAAGACCCACACCATCACGCCACACGTAGATAAATTTGGGCTTCAGGTCAGGTCTCGCCCACTCCACTGTCATGGCAACAGCATCCATGGCAGGTTCCAGGTGGCACGGCAAAATGATGTCTTCACCAAGTATTGCCACTATTGGCTGAGGTGGACCAATCAGCTGAGACTGACCTGGGAAGAAAGAGTTTTGTTTCATATTTCTTGCTATGAGAATATAATTGGTTCAATTCTATAGGTTGCATGTCCACCAAGAAAATTTTTACCTATTGCACATCTCCTGGAAACATATTTGGTGTGATTAAAGTCTGCTAAATGTCTAAATATTGTAGTTTGGTGTTTAAGTTAAATAAACGCCTCTTGGCAACGGGGAAAGAAATAATCAAGGAAGTGCATGTCAAAATAATCTCTGAGTAGGATTAAACTTTAGGAGAATCATAACATGAAGTACATAGTGTTCTTTTGCTGATGCCTTCTTGGGACACAGGTCCCTCAAAATCAGTAATCAATTAGCTGACTTGACAAAACTGTGTGGATTAATTTCATTGGAAATCAACTCAGTCAGTGCAAGCTTGTAAATCAGGCTCTGTGTGCACCGATGAGACCACAGTGGTAGCCTAAAAATGATCAAGCCCTGTCCCACACCTCATGAAAAAAATCCTTAAATGATAGATGGAAAATGGCATAAAAATGCAATTCGTGCATGTGCCATAATAATAATGAGTCAAAGTGCATGTGCACGTGTGTATGTGTGTGTATGTGAATGTGTGTGTGTGTGTGTGTGTGTGTGTGGTTTATGTAACGTACCTTCACAGCTGCTTGTTAGAAATAGAAAGACAGCAGTGTGATGGAAAACCAAAGCAGTGAAGACGCTGAACTGAGATTTAATGGACAGTCCGTCCTTCAGGTGAGACATCCTCAGCTTCTGAAAACTGATGATTTATTTATTTATTTAAATATATAAGTAAATTAAAGGTGCCATTGTACAATTGCAATTTCCAAAGCAATTTTTGGCCAATATTACATTCAACACTTAAATAACTATTATATAATATAAATGGAGATCATAGTTTGATTGATGAATCAGCAATCATGAATATTGTCTTCACTCTTAATTATATTAATACTAAAACTATACAACATGTTGTTAGTGTAAATTGTACCTAATTATCTTCAGCACTGATGATCCAAAAACTATAAAACAGATACTTGTACCACCAGCACCTCATTATCTCTTTTCTGCAGAGGAACACTGATTCATCTTATTCATTGTTATCATCTACAGCTATTAGCACAGCTTAAATTTCTCAGTTTTAATTTTTTTCCCACAATTTTGCTGTATTACTTCTTAAGCATTGATTTTTTTTCCTGCTTTATTTCTACTCAAATTAACCTTATAGTCCCTCCATGTTTCATTAGGAAGCATTAAGCTCCTGCACTCAGTCACTGGCAAAACACACTTCTCTAGTTCCCTTAAAATGCATCCTCCATCCTCCATGTTGGATAATGTGACAGGGTATTTGGTAAACAGCGCCCTCTGCTGGTCATTCCTCCACTCTTTGTTTCATTGACTGCCCCGGACAAATTATTTTAGATTCAATCTTGGCTGTTTCAGACCTACACACTTAAAAAAGCTTTAAATAAAAACATGCTGCCATTATTTTGCCACTGCTGAACTCTTAATATCAAGGACCAAAATGGAAATAGGTTTTTAACTTTACTGTGTTAACTCTGACAGATTTTCAAATTAAATCCCATTTTTTTAAATAGTCATAGAACTAAACTAAACTAAACCATAATAAATTCTCTGCTGTATGCACTGTGCTCTCCTGTTGTTTGACTTTCACTGTGGAGCTGAATGAGAACGGTGCTGGAAAAGTAGTTTCACTTGCATTTGTTCCCAAGAAGATAACATGTTTTGCTTCTAAGATACTGCTTTTTTACATTTTGAATAATTAAATCACAGTTAAGTTTATTTTAAATACAATGTTGTGATTATATTTTGGTTAATTTTATCATATGTAGGACCTATGAGTGTAATGAGCAACGTTCAAATATGAAAAAAAAAAAAAAAATGACTCTCCAGGGTTGTCTGCAAACCAGCTTTTCTTCTAAAAATTTTTTTTTTTTTTTTTTTTATTTAAAATTAAGGAAGAACACTACCAGAACAGGCTATACTTAAGAACATATATATACATACCTGTTGTACGTCTCCTAAAGTCACCTCCAGCTGCCTCAGAGTAAAGTGAACTGCACGGCCAAAGTCCTCAAATAAAACAATAAAAAACTGTAGGCCCTCCTTCGTACTGGTCATTAATTTGTGTTTGTGCTTTTCTGCCTGCAGCCCAGATTAATGTGCACGCCTGTTAGATTACAGCTGCATCAAACACCAGGGGAACTTGGACATATCCTGCATACGGCCTTTAAATGAATTAGAATTAAAATAAAGCACGCAAAGAAAATAACATTTAATTCCACAACTTTTTATTTCATTCACATGGTAAGATGTTGGTTCACCAAGAGCTGCCAGAACAGCTTCTACATGCCTACATGCAACAGGCCTGTAAGATATTCATATTTTACAAGCCTATTATCATCAGTACTTCCTATTTCAATTAAAGGAAAAAATATATTGTTACAGTAAAGATATGTGGAAAGGTTTTTTTTTTTCCATGTTTGTGAGATAGGTGTAGGTCAACGTATTTACTGCAGGGGGCAGAGCAGCATGTCTGTGACTTTACATCTGTCAGGTGGGGCTGTGGGGGTTAACAGGGTGTCTATCTCACCCTGGTTAGATGCCACTCCCCCTAAGTAGTTAGGGGGAGTGGTATATATATATATATACAGAGTATAAATAGGCATATCTTTAATAATTTACAGCCACTGAAATATACAGGGGAGTATAACCACTTCCTGGTCAGAGACCTCTACTGCTCTGGCCTCATCAGCTGTCACTACAGACCTGCCCTGAGGCATGTTCATCAGCAGCTGCAAGTTTCTCCCAGAAAGCCCCTGAGCAACACTTTGGTTCTCTGGCTCAGCCTGCTGAGGTCGACTCAGCCAAGGAGAGAAATAAGGTTCATATCAAGCTGCTGTTGCATCAGCAGCAGAGATGAGCTGCGCAGGAAGAGGAGGTCCTCCCCTCCATCAGATCTGAGCTGATGTTCAGTCTGACACTCAGACAGTCAGCAGCAAGACAGCATGGAGGTCACAGCTGTCTGCCTCTCACTGGGTGAGTACTGACTCCCTGCTTCATTTCTCTGGAGCTTCACAAACCAGAAAAGTTAGAAATACTGGTACTGATCATGTTTTACCGATCCAGACAAATCAGTTGGTTGAACTGAGAGTGTCAAATTGATATTAAGTATATTTACATTTACATCATTTACATATTAGATGTCAGCGCATCTCCTTGTGTCTTTGTCATGTAACTTTTATGAAGACTTTTACCAACAGAACTTCTCAGCCTTTAAAGGAAGATGATTTTGTTCTCTTTCATTTACATTTCAGATATTAAACCACTCGTCAGATTTCTAGATCACAGCCATGACAAGCAGCCACAATTAACCAGTGTTCTTTTTTCACTTTTACAGTAAGATAGCATTTGTGTTATATTTCTGTCTTCCTGTCTTCTTTTGTCCAGTGATGAATGTGTTGATGCTGCTGGTTGCACAAATTCAGCGTGGCTGTTTTGCTCAGAACAGCGGTAAGTACAACATAGTTAATCAACTCTATTTATTTGTTTAGTTTTACATACTTTACAGGCAGAGATGATATACCTGACTGTGTCCTGGCTAAAAGCTGCTTGAGTCAAGGGTAACAGGATACTCGGAGAAGTAAAAGAAGCAAAGCCGCTTTTGAGAACAAAAATTTCAAGAAAAAGTTTCAAAAATGTGATGATTTAGTAGAACTGGAAATGCACAATAAATTACTTACTTTAGTCTGGCATGATGGACAACATGGGTCATCCAAGTCCATGCATGACCCCAATGCCGGCCCCTCCAACGAGACCCCAGCACTGTGGTGGAGTTATTCAGCCACACCAATGTGCCCATCTCCTCTCAGACACAGTGACAACCACCTTCATCATGGTTGAGTTTCGGTCATTTGCAGCCTCTTATTAGAAACCCTTAGGAACTGTTACCTTGAGGTGGAAGGGGTTAAAGTGAGTTCTGGCATGGCAGGAGGTAAAAGAGGCAAAAGTCAACCACTAACCCCCCTGACAGACGAGCAGCACGTTGGCCGCTCATCTAAGCCCTTTCATTTTTCTTCTTTTGGGAACAAATTTCTTAAATTCATCTCTCTCTCTGTTCAGATGCAGCTCTTCTTCACATTGATCCAAACAGACTGCAGCTCTTTCAATACGAGGCTGCCTCTTTAAATTGTGAGGGGGTTGATGGCTCTACTGGATGGAGAGTGATGAGGAAGATGAAGAGAACAATTAAACCATGCAGCACAAACTGGGAAACGTCAAGAGAGTCCTCGTGTTCCATAAAAAATGCCTATGCTGCTGACAATGGGGAATACTGGTGTGAGAACGAAAGGGGAGAGAGAAGCAACGTTGTCAACATCACTGTCACAGGTATGGTTACAGAAACCAAAAAGTTCAAATTACTATTACCTGACAGGCTGTCGTTCTGTATGAATAAAGAATTCGCTCTGTAGAAGTCACTGATGTTTTAACCTTTTCTATGCAACCGTTTTTTAAGGGTGAGGCTGTAATCTACATCATTCATGCTTGCTAGAATTTTGTGGGTGGAAAAGAAAAAAATATTCAAAATTGTGGAAAATCTACCATTGCTTGTGTAGTGGGGTTTCCTGCTATATATAGGGGAGCATACACTGATAAGCCATAACATTATGACCTCTGACAGGTGGAGTGAATACTATTGATTATCTGATTACAGTGGCACCTGTCAGTGGGTGAGATATATTAGGCAGTAAGTGAATATTTCCTCCTTGAAGCTGATGTGTAGAAAGCAGGAAAAATGGGCAAGTGTGCGTTCCCGGTCTGCAGGGGTCAGTACGCCCCAAAAGTGGTCCAAGGGAGGAAAACCAGTTACAGGGTCATGGGTGGCCAAGGTTCATGATGCACCTGGGGAGAGAAGGCAGTTCCACATGGTCCAAGCCAACAGAAGAGCTACTGTAGCTCAAATTGCTGAAAAAGTTCATGCTGGTTCTGATAGAAAGACGGCAGTTTGTTGCGTTTGGGACTACGTAGCTGCAGACCAGTTATGCTGACCTCTGTCCACCACCGAAAGCGTCTAAGCATCAGAACTGGACCCCGGAGCAATAGAAGAAGGTGGCTCTGTCTGATGTGGATGGCTAGGTGTGTATACGTTGCTTACCTGGGGAAGACGTAGCACCAGGAGGCACTATGGGAGGAAGGCAAGCCGGTGGAGGCAGTGGGACACTTTGGGCAGGGTTGCTGCTGGGAAACCTTGGGTCCTGCCGTTCATGTGGATGTTACTTTGACATGTACCACCTACCTAAACATCATTGCAGACCAAATCCACCCATTCAAGGAAGCGGTATTCCCTGGCAGTGGCTTCTTTCAGGACTTTGTGCCCTGGCACGCTGCAAAAATTGTTCAGGAATAGTTCAAGGTGTTGACTTGGCCTCCAAGTTCCCGAGATCTCAGTCCAGTTGAGCATCTGTGGGATGTGCTGCACAAACAAGTACGAACCATGGAGGCCCCACCTTGCAGGACTTAAAACGCAGGTGTCAAACTGGTGCCATGGAGGGCCAAGAGGCTGCAGGTTTTCATTCCAACCAACAACTCCACCAGGTGATTTCACTGATTAGTCCCGCCTCTCTGTTTGGAGGTAGGGTGATCAGTGAAATCACCTGGTGGAGTTTTTGGTTGGAATGAAAACCTGCAGCCTCTTGGCCCTCCATGGCACCAGTTTGACACCCCTGACTTAAAAGATCTGCTGCTCAGGTCTTGGTGCCAGATACCAGAGCACACCTTCGGACGTCCACGTCTTGACGGATCAGCAAAAGGGGATCTATGCAATATTAGGCAGGAGGTCATAACTGAGATCTGATCGGGCTCCCCTAGTGAAGCTGGTCAACCTTAAGTGTCAGCCCAGCTTAAGTGAGCCTGATCAGGTCTTGATGGTCACCACGTCTGGTGCATAGCAGGCAAACCCGACTACACTTGAAAGACAAATTTGCAGTGTGTTTGGTCTCAGCCAGGGCATTTTGGAAACACTCATTTAATATTCTTTGAACTACTGGTTGGTGACTGTCTGCTGCATGATTTAAGTAACATCCCAGACTGTGACATCCATGCCAAGACATAGAGATGTAAAGTTTTCACTTGAATGTGGCAACAATATTGTCTATATTGTTTTGTAAAAATGAATATGTTGTCCAGCTGGTTCTGTGGTCCTCGTGAGTCCTGTTCTTCCTGTGACGGAGGGAAGTGATGTCACTCTGCGCTGTGAAACCCAGACGACTCCCTCCAACCTCACAGCGGATTTCTATAAAGACGGCTTCCTCTTTGGGAACGGCTCCACAGGAGAGATGACCATCCACAGTGTCTCCAAGTCTGATGAAGGTTTCTACAAGTGCAGCATCTCTGACTCTGAGGAATCACCCGAGAGCTGGCTGGCTGTCAGAGGTGAGACATCACAGATAAAAAAATTTAAAACGATCATTTGTAGAAAATCCATTCAGCGTTGTATCAGGGGATAAAGAAATGTTAGCTTGTATTGTGACTGTTTTAATGTGCAGTTACAGCTGGATAAACAGAGTGAGAATTAAGTTATTTTATCAAGTTCATGATTTTATTTTCCAATATAAATGAACATACCTGCAGTGAGAGTAAGGAAATGCAACGGCATGATTTTTTTAAGACTCAGCACTAAACTAAATGTCTCGATGAGTGGACATTGTTTGCAGGGTGATATTTAAGCATCAGTGTGCAACTTTTCACCTTGAGGCATGAAGTATTTTGTTATTCCCGCCCTCCTCCTCAGCAGGTCGGGGTCACCCCAACACCGATCCTGTTTTCATGCACTTTAGAGAGCAGCTCAAAGCGCAGTGCAGTGCTCAGTGTACAGATGTGATGGTGCACATTTGGTAATTTTATGAGATTTGGGAACAAGGTGGGATTGAGATGAATATGTGATCAGTGAGTGTGTTTTTGCAGCATGAGAGCATGTGCTGTCTATCACCTGTCCTCCACCTCACAAGGACACTCGTCCTCTCCAGAAGTGTTAGGACACTACAGTCACACCATGTGCTCTCTGCTGTTTTTCCAGCCCTTCACCAAGAGCCACATCCTTTACCATGGGTGCTTGTCACTGCTGTCGTTGCACTGCCGGCTCTGCTGCTGCTGCTGCTGCTGGTCGGCCTGGTGGTGCTGCTGCGCTTAGGGAAACACAAAGGTACCGGAAAAAAGAAGAAAAATACCCACAAATGTTCATGTTACCGCCAAAATAAAGAAAATGCCTGAATAAATGCAAACTAATCTAAATCGAAATCTACTTTATGTCTCTGGAACGCTTTTCTGTTGAACTCCAGGATGGCAGCATAAGTGTTTATGTTAATAATCCTTTTATTTTATTTTCAGGCTCTGGAGAGACCAGTGATGCTAATCCACAACAGGCAACGTATGCTGTCATCACAATCAAGAACAGAGGTACTTTACTTAATTATTCTTCTTGACTTTGACTTGTTTTTATGTGGAACAAAAGGACACAGTGAGTACATGACACTTTGGCAGATTTGTATTGAGAAATACTAAATGTAGCATGTAGCAAAAACAGCTGGACAAAGAAAGAAAGCCACCTAAAATGATAAAAGTCTCTCACAGTGTCTGGGACTGTGATAATATCAAATTTCTCTGACAAAAAAAAAACACATGAGAAAACCACAAGCAGAAAAACATCATGTACATGTTCATGTAGAGGCCATAATCACAGTTACAATCTCAAAAGGTTTTACAGGCTCATAGATTATACAAAACAAAAATGATACCTGATGAGCTACACCCTAATAGTGAGCATGAAAAAATTCCCCCAAAAAACCTGAACGCGTCACCAAGACGCCCAAAATGCAGATCTTAGTCCTCCGCTGAGAGGACTTCCAAGAAGAACCATGATGTGGTGAGATCAGACGTGAACCAACCAAATGATCCCAGAACGCATAAGTTCATAGAGTGAAATGAGATCGATGCTGGCATTTGATAATTTCTTGTCGATATGAAGACAAGAGAAAATAAATAATCACAAAGAGTGCAGATGAGTTCGTCTCTTCTAGCGGCTGAAACTAGAGTCCGATGTGTTTTGATTTGACCCTCATTGCCAAAATCTCAATCATGGGTGCAAAAACTCTAATATATGAGCTACTTGCGAGTTCATGTGATTTTTGTTAACAGAAAAAAGCCTGGCTGGCCTGTCATTATGTAGTGTGAGCATCAATAAACCAAATACAGTGCAATAAAGTTAACTTTTCCTGCTTGGGTGGGCCTAAAGAAATTCACATTGCATGACCTTAACCACCATAAACAATGTATTTATGATCATACTTAGTCATTATATCTTATTTTAAAGCAAATGCCAAAATTCTGCCAAAAGGCAGTGATATTTTTTTATTTTCTTTCTTTCTTTCTTTCTTTTTCTTTCTTTCTTTTATTTTTATTCAAAGCAGAACCAGGAGCGAGAACACCTGCCCCACCGGTGACCCACCCATGCCCAACAGAGGAGAACGCTCTGTATTCAGCTATTTCACTCAAAACAAGTAAAAAATCACAGTCAAACTGATTTTCTCCAACCGCTTTTATGGCATCTCTGTTTTGTAAAAGTGTATGAAGGAGAGAGAGGCAGAGAAGAGGTGACTTGCACATGTGAGAAATCAAATGTGGCCAAATGTTTTATCTGTCAGCACTAAACAACATCATAATTTCTTAAAATATAAGTAAAATATACATAGGCCTGGTTCTTGTGCTGCTCCAGATGAGAAAGCTGGTCATCAGGTTTTTCCAAATGATATTAGTCTTGTTACCTTCCAATAAGGCAGATCACACATTTGAATCTATCTGGCCCCATTTGTTGTTTGTTTATTGTTTTTCACTTGTACATAAGAATTTAAGGCTGAATTGAAGCTTACCACTGGTACCACTAAATAAATTTTCCATCCATGCTGATGTTTTTTAACTTTTTGAACAGTTGTATCTTCTTTGTATTTTTAATGCTGTTTGTGCATGGGTAGAAATGGAAAAAAAAAATCACATTCAGTGTAAATTATTGTAAATGTTATAAGCAGTAGCTGAAATCTCATACATTACAAAATAAACCTTTGTAGGCTAAGCATCAATAACAGAAACAGTTGCATCAGAAAGTGGCCGGTCGTGTGTCACATCTGTCACAAACACACACATGCGCACACACACACACACACACAAATCCTGCAGCAATCATTGTTAAAGCAAAGTAAGAGCCTTTTCTTTTTTTTACTCCACATTTTTTTTATTTGTACAACAATGTCAGACCACCTGAAATTAACCAGTCAAATTATAGCAAAGCATTTTTTATATTCTGAGGGTTTTTTTTATATTGTTTGTATATCTGCTACATGTAGTAAAAGTCTCCTGTTTGTCTCCAGATTTTTTATAAATGCTGTTACTTACAACCACTAGTTGTAATGTTTTGTATATTCCTGTTCAAATACTGTAGAATATGTGTTTCATATTCAGAGCAAAATTGAATTGAATTGAATCCAGACTCCTGCATTTGTGTCTCTCCATTCACTTCCATAGTGCAAAACAGATCCCAACATAGCACTTTTAGCATATAAATAATCACAAACAAAGCAGATTATGTCAATATACAAAGGCACAAATACAGTATTGTGGATTATTTTGTGGATTAACAATGACATTTCACCACCATGTGGATTCATATCACACTCAGGAAACTTTACAACCCAACATTGCACCGAAATTCAGTTTTATTTTAAAACCAGCAGTAGGTTTTGTGTGTTGATGAGCACAGTGAGCATGGCGTCCATTCACAGTTAATGACAGTGAACCTCACCGAACAGGAAATCATTTGGTTCAACCAGAGCCACTCGAGTAGACGTGGGCTGTATTTAAAAGTTATTTAAAAATTATTCTCATGATCAGTGTTGATGTGAGCGCTCTAAATAAAACTCTACATCAGCCTCTATTTGTAAAAGCGAGCTCATTTTAAGAGTGGAGCAGTTAAGCCGTCTTGTTTGTCATGTTTGATGACGCTGTTCACCACCACGGAGGCGCTGCAGCTTTAAAACAGACACCATGTGGTCGATAACACAGCAAACATTTAGCCTGAAGCAGCTGTAATACAGGTGTGTTGCGTGCTGTTGTGGTCTGTGGTCAGGAGGAACTTAACTTCTGTGTGTGGCTGCATAAAAACATTTTTAGAAATACAGCATCATCTACTAAATTAATTCAGGTACAGAGCTAAAAAAAAAAAAAAATGTACAGAAGTGTTTTTCAGGCTTCCCTATCAGCTCATTTACATTTCCCTTCCTCCATCAAAACTAAAGACCGATTTTCAAATGACTTTTTCTATCAAAAATTGTGGAAAAAATAGTTTTGAAGCAATTTCTCTTTGCACTGGAAAGTAAACAACCTTTTTTAGAAGTTTCAGTCTGGATACCATAAGTATCACAGTACTGACACCTCCCTGCTCAAGGTGACTGCTTCATCTTTTTCATCTTCATTTTCTGCTGCTTATCCTGAACCGGGTCACGGTGGGAGGCGGTGGAGGTCAGCCCGGACCCTCTTTTCCCCGGCCACCTCTACCAGCTCCTCCTTGGGGATGCCGAGGGAGACATAATCCCTCCTGCATGTCCTGGGTCTGCCCCGGGCTCTCCTCCCATTTTCCCCACCAGGAGGCGCCCAGGAGGTGTCCAGACGAGATGCTTGAACCACCTCAACCAGCTCCTTTCAATGTGGAGGAGCAGTGGCTTGACTCTGAGCTGCTCACCCTCTCTCAAAGTGTGCGAATAAAGAATTTATCTTTATTTTTGTTTATTTATTTATTTATTTATTTAAAGGATGTCTTCCTCATTGAAGAACAGACCCGTGAATCACTGTTTGAGGAAATGAATAATAATAATAATCATGATGACATAATGATAGTAACTGTAACTGAGTAATTTCCCACTTCATCTGTGTGCATGTTTCTGTGTAATTTACTGTTAAAATCCTCACAGCTGATCCACATCATAGTGAGAAGTTTAACAGGGAGCAGCTCGACGGCACCCTCTGCTGGACGTGGGTGATACTGTAGGTTCGCTGACAAATTAATTAAATGCTGTTTACTGGGAATCCAAACATGATTTGGTGATCTGTTTCAGATGTGACACCCTCAGATGTCCAGCAGGGATGAAAGAACAAATGTTACTCTGACAACAGGCAATGACTGACTCCTTTTAATTAAAGGCTAAAATTAAAGGTGTGTATGTGTGTGTGTCTATCTATCTATCTATCTATCTACATACATTTTTATCAACGTAACACAACATCGCTAACATTCAAAATATAGCTGCAGATGTCGCATCAGGCTACATCTATAACCTTTATTTATGCCTTTTTATACTGATTTTTTTTGGTGCTGCAAACGAAATTTCGTTGTGTTTTTATATATGACAATATCTTTCTATCTATAATCTTTGCTTGCATTGAATAACACAGCACCAAAGTGGCATTTGTGACCTGCATCCAAAACTAATTATGTAATTATGTGAACTAAAATAGTATACATCTGTCATGAATCCTAACAAAACATTACAAAGCACATTTCCATTCATTCTCAATGATGTACAGACAAGCTCTGATAATCAAAAATAGGGGTGTTTCTGTTTTATTATAAAACTAAACTTTAAAATTTTGACAAAGCATTCAAAACATGAAAGATAATCAAGATGCAATCAATTGTGGTAGAAAAAAATATAATGAGAAACAAAGAAAAGAAAACACACAATGGAACTTTTTTTTTTTTTTTTTAACTGCAATATGTATTTAAAAATATGCTATAATAAAACTCAAAGCATTGGTAGCTGATGTCATCACAAACTCAGAGGGACTCAGACTGTTCCAGCGCTGCTTGGAGCCGCTGGAGAAAGGAAGTGGAGAGCAGCTGTTCAACAGGATCACAGCAGGGAGCTGCACTTCATTTACCTGTTTTACTGTCAGCAAACACTTTAGTGTCTCTTCTCCTCCTCCTCCTCCCTCTCTCCCTCCTCTCTCTCTCCAGTCTTTCTTCAGCTTCAGCTCTTCCCTCAGTCAGTTGATCTTTCTCATGCGGTTCTTCCTGATTCTCTGTTTCTCTCTTCTTCAAATCCAGGTGGGATTTCTCCTCCTGACTTTCTGGAGCTTTTCCTTTCTGCTGTTCCTCTGCCTGAGTCTTCCTCTCTCTCTCATCCCTCTGTTTCTCTACCTCCTTCAGCTCCTTCAGCTCCACTCTGATCTGCTCCATCTCGCTCTCTGCTAGTTTCTTCCTTTTTGTTGCTGCAGTAAGTTTACTCTCTTTGGTTTCCAGTCTTTTCTCTTCATCTCGTAGTTGTTTCTCAAAATAGTCCTTTTTCCTCTCCAGATTGTTTTTGTCCTGTAATAGAAAACTTAAGTCTTCATCTTTCTCTTTCTCTGCTGTGTCTTTTTGTTTTTCGAGGTATGTCTTGTCTCTCTCCTTTTGTGTTTTTCTTCTCACTGACTGAAGCTGCTTCTCGTTCTCACAGCACAGTCTCTCCATCTCCTCCAGCTTTAATTTGATTTGCTCTCTTCTGTTCTCCAGTTTAATCTTGTGTCTCATCAGTTTATCACACTGCACTACCGAGTGTTTCCTCTCCTCCTCTTTCTTTCGCAGCTCTTCCTCCAGTTTGGCCTTTTTCTTGTCTAGATCCTTCAGTGTCTCTCTTTCTGTCTTGAGCTGCTCCTGGTTTCTTCCTTCCTCCTTCTTTCTCTCTGTGTGAAACAGAAACGGGAAACAATGTTAGTTGATGTTAAAACCTGTTGTGTTGATGGAGTTTTGTCTTTTGGAGAGAAAAATAAGATAAAGGCAGAGAGGTGATGACAGGCAGCAAAGAGCCGAAGCCACTTTGACAAGAACTGAGCCTTAAAGATACGCCCTCTACTGGCTGACTGATCAAGGTGCAACTACCACAATTATTTTCGACAGTAAACAACAAACATAAGGTATCTTTTAATGAAGTTCTGAAATTAACGAAATTCACCAAGAAATGTGAATCCTTCACGTCGGAATAACCATCAAAGAGATGTGACGGTAATCTGACATTAAAGAAAGGAGAGGAAAAATTATTTTGTTACTCACTGATTTTGTTCCGTCTCCATTTCCACACAACAAAGACGACAGTAACAAAACACAGGAAGACAACAGACAAGCTGATGGTGACAGGAGCAGCAAGAGAAGATGGGACAAAATCATCTGAAATGATAAAACACAGAACAGAATGGCCTGTGAATAAAACTTGATCACCTGATTCAACCTAAATATGGCTCACATTTTACATATTTATAAAACCCTTCTGACCTGAAACATGAATCGTCATCTCCCTGCTCTGGTTGATGCTGAGCTGCTGGTCCAGTTTACCTGAGGAAACTGGGAGTCTGTGGGTGAGAAACAACCAGAATCCAATGCAGCCACACAGACAGAACTTCATTTTCCTGATCCAAGATGGACACTGAGAGTGATGACAGCAGGCTGCCGAGACAGATTATTCAATTTAGTTTTAATTTAAATCAAATTTCATTGTCCAGTGAAGAACATCTGGGTTGAGGACAAGATACACAAATTAAAAATTATTCAGGGAAACACCACAATATACAGCAACATCAGCTGATAAAACAAGTCAGCTGCACAGTATGGTGGACTTAAAGATTGTTCACTATAAACTGGAGCTGCATTGTTTTATGTGCAAACAAAGGAAATGAATGATGGTGGGCTAAATTATTATTATTGTTTTTAATTTGTTTGTTTTTTTAGTTAGAATTGTTGATATTAGTCTCTTTATTTAAAGCAGCAGCCAGAAAGGAATAGGGCTTCTTTGTTTAATGTTTATAAAATCCTGATGTTTCTCTAACCTGACTACCTGCATGTCAATTTGTGCATCACAGATGAATCACAAATGTGTAGAATTAAATGAACGTTAAAAACTGGAAAAACTGGAACTGCATTGTTCTATGAGCAAATGAAGGAGGGTGGGATAAATTATTATTACTGTTTCAGTGTTTTTAAGTTGTGATTGTTGATATTGGTCTCTTTAAAGCAGCAGCCAGGGGCTTCTTTTTTTAATTCTCATAACATCCTATTTCTTTAACCAGGCTAGCTGCATGTCAATTTGTGCATCACAGATGAATCACAAATGGGTAGAATTAAATGAAATGATAAAAAATAGCTGCTAAGTACATTTACAGCAATAATAATTAAGCCTATCTGACCTTTCTGTTTGCTTTCACTTTTATGCTGCCAGCATCAAATCAAAATGTTTTCAGCAGTGTGATCGCATTGTTATTATTAGTAGTCTGTGTAACTTTTAAATCATTTTTTTTTTTTAAATACCGTATACTGAGTAGACATTAAGTTAATAATCAAGTTACACCCAGCCAGTGATAAAAACCATTTCAGCGGCTGGTGTGAAACTGTCAGATAATTCTGGTCTTTAGACAGATTTTAAGCAGAAGTACTGAAAGATTGCTTCCAGGACCTTCCAGTCATATGCAGTTATAATATTCTCATTGTTTAACTTCAGTCATTATGTGTTATATCTAGATTCAATAGTAATTTTATGTTAGCTTACCTTGAATAAAGACGAGCACTGGTTACGTCTGAGGCAGATCCTTGTAGATCAACCTTTGGTCGATATGACATGATGTTATGATATGCAATAAACTAACAACATTTTCTTTCTGCTCTTATATCTTAGAGGTTGAAAACATTTCCCTGCACTGATGAATCCATCAACTTAACCAGCTGCTGCACTTTGTTTACTCTTCACAGTTTGATATGGTAAAAAAAAAAAAAAAAAAAAAGTTTAATATGACAAAACAAGGTCATTATAAAACCTGAGCAGAGTGAGATTTCTCTTTCGCTTTCTGTCTGTTCTTTGACTCTCTCTCTCCCTCTTGTCCCTGTCTGCCTCTCTCTCCACTCTGTGACTTTCTGTCCATCCACAGTGAGACAAACAGAGAGTTGGAGTTACTTTATTCAGCCACACTGACCCACCACTGAGGCCAGCTCCACAGTTTTTGATGCTCATATTTATATTTAAAAACTCAAAACTGTGATCTTTCAAATGTTTTGTGCTGCCAGACTCTGAAAAGTCAAGAGAACCACATCATGAGCAGGATCCAGCGACACAGAGGCTCCAGAGAGGCTGCAGACACGAGGCAAAAATTTTCCTCCTGAGGGAGAAACACAGTGGAAGTGGATTCATTTAAATAACCACCTCAGTGTCGGTTTCAATAGAAAGCCTTTATCAAAAGGTCACATGATTTGTAGAAAAAAAAAAAACAGTTTGAAACATTTCAGTTGAGTTCAAAACTTTTATTCTGAAGTTAAAATTCAGTCCTGATGCACAGTGATATTATGCTACAAAAATAAAA
The DNA here is from genome assembly GCF_902150065.1 of Myripristis murdjan. NCBI lineage: Eukaryota > Metazoa > Chordata > Actinopteri > Holocentriformes > Holocentridae > Myripristis > Myripristis murdjan. Next base: position 5,779,121 of record NC_043997.1, read on the forward strand.
GCACATTTATACAATTCAAAAGTCAGACAACTAAAATAAAGCAAGGATGGGTTGGGTTTTCTGCAGCTTCAATATTTACACACACACACACACACACACACACCTGATGACACACTGTACTCAAAGTAAACAGTAATAAAAATATTTTAGCTCTTATCAAAGAAAATGGCATAAGCTAACTGTCACAGTATTACATACAGTACACAGATGTATCTTATGATAAAAACTAAAAAAAAAAATTCACAACTACTAATTGTTGGCACCAAAAACTGAGTATGGAAATAGTATTTTTATTTGTAATTGTATTATTTACATAAATTCAGCTTCTGTTACTCTGTTTTAAAATCTTAAACCAACATACTGAGCTACTGATTTGGTTTAACAAAATAAGAGTAAGAATAAGAATAATAACATGAGTGTTTAATGCTGCTGGTAGGATTGTCCATGGTTTTAGTTTAATGTAAATGTCATTATTTTCATCTCCTGTTGTGGAGATGTTTGTTTGCTCCTCTGGTCTGAGAGCTGTTCCCTCCCTGACTGACTAAAACCTTTTCTGAACCTCATCGATCATCATCTTTGTCTCCTTCAGCGCCTCAATGACTGCCTTTACCTTCTCTTCTTTCTTGTCACTCTTCATGCTCTTTTCTTTGGTTCTCTTAAGCTTCATCTCAAGTTCTGACCTTCTGTTCATCAGAACCAAGTTGCTCTTTTTTAGCAGATCTTTGTACTCGTGTTTCATTTTCTCAGCATCCTCCTTTAGCTTCCTCTCAGTCTCTTCACTTTTCTTTACCTCCTTCAGCTCTGATTCCAGCTGCTTGATCTGTTTCTCCAGCTCCTCCTTCTGTTTCCGTTCATTCTCTTTCTTCTGCTCCTCTTCATGTTTGGCATTTTTCTTCACCTCCTTCTCTGCCATGAGCTTCTGTCTCTCTCTTTCTTCATCTGTTGGACCTTCTTGTCCTAAGTTGTTGAGCTCTTCTCTCTGCTGCGTCTCTGTGTGAAAATAAACATCAAACTGAGCTGAAGTTGAATTTCAAACCTGCTGTGTTTCAGCAGTGTTCCCTTTACAGAGAATAGAGGGGAATTAAAACATAATTTGATGTTTTATTGTATGCTGTTGATGTTGGTGTGTTTTATGGCTGATGTCTGCATGGCCTCTTATGTGTCCCCTCCCTTTTCTCCCAGTTTTGTCCCTGCTAGTTCTTTGTGTGCTCTGGTTGTTACCTTGTTCACGTTTTTTACTGAAGATGTTCGTTAGTCGACCCATCCTTGTGTTGCCTGTTGAGAGAAGCCACAAAGAGACGATGACTTGGTGTGACGTGTTATGACGATGTGATGCGTTTCCACAGTTAAAGTGACAAAACTGCTGAATATACTCATTAGAAAAAAGAAATGAATCACTTGTATTTGTCTTAACTGCAGAATTTCATTTCAAAATTAGACTTTTAACAAACCACTTTTCTGACAAAATTATTGGTTTGAAAGTAAGATTCAGCTTTGAATCATGTGTTCACATTTTTGTTTGTTTGTTTGTTTATACACTTACAAAATGCAAACATGTTGTGTTACCAATATTTTCTTTTTAATTGTGAAATCACCAATGTGTGATCGTGATTCTGATGTATGGAACTGAAATCCCAGATATCAACACCATCATCAAGAAGCTGTGGTGGTAGCTTGACATTACAAAAGAAGAAGAAGAAAAATTTATTGTTGACTTACCAAGTTTGTTTGTTCTCCATAAATAAACAGAAAAGACAACAACAACAACACACAACAACACAACAGCAAAGCCAGTGGTGATATGAGCAGCAGAACAATTAGATTTGTCCATGAAGACACCATCTGAGAAGATAAAACACAGAACAGCATGAATTTTATGTAAAACAAGAAAGAGATCGGCTGTTTAATGTAACTCAAAAGCTCATGTTATTTATTTAGAATAATGTTCACCTTCAAGATGAATCCGCATCAGCCTGGTTTGCTGTATTTTGCTCTGTTGAACCCTGCAGGTGAAGCTGTTGCTGTGGCTCTTCTCCACAGTCACTCTGCTGCTGACAGTATAGAGGCCATCAGGACCTCTGACTGTCTCTGGAGCTCCAGCAGAGAGGAGCTTTCCCTCAGCGTCCAGCCAAAACAGCTCAGGCTCTGGGTACCAGCCTTTACTTTCACACTCTAAAACCACTCCACTGCTGCTTTTGTTAATCGCAATGAACGGAGACGAGACAAAACCTGATGAGGAACGGAGAGACAAGAGACTTCAAATGGTGATTTTATTGTGAATAAAATGTCACGGTATATAATCACCATACCATTTAAGTAAGGGGAGCCACTTGATGATATAATTACCCAGTGATTCACACACATATTCAGTTACTCTACTCATTGTGGAAAAGCAGATTACCTACAGTGCATATTTGCAAACTATGCATGCACCAAAAATATGACCAAAATGACTACATTATTAAAAAAAAATAAAAATAAAAATAAAAATAAACCTTTCATGTCGTGTAACACATTAAAATGATACTGGCACTGCCTTGCAATTGATTACAAAACATAACTACACAGCTGGAACTGTGATACAGAATCACTTCTCTTAGTGACCCAATATATTACAAAGAGCTTTTTTTTTTAATCACATGTACATCTTTGCTTGATTTTCATTTTTCAAGATTGATCAGTATTTTATTAGCAGTAGTCCTGGTGGTGGCAGTAGTAGCATCAGACTTTGCTATACAGTAATGCTGGTACACTGTATGTGTACACACATGCACGTGCAAACACACACACATACACATACACACACAAGTAGATGCTATACATTCATGAATATGAAGCAAGGCTGTTCCCTGCAAAACCCTTCCTTGGATAAACAAAGTAAAAACAAACAAAGCAGTAATGAGCATATGCTAACTTACCAACAATAAGCTGAACAGTAGTTTCTTTACCCAGTGAAGGAATGAAGCATCTGTATTTTCCCTCATCAGAGAGTTTGACTTCAGAGAGTTTCAGTGAAACGTCTCCGTCCTTCAGTTTGGCCATGAGCAGAGACGTTCTGCCCTTGTAGGACGGGTGGTGATCAATTAGAAGTTCCAGACCTTCACGCCACGTATGGACAAACTGGGGATTCAGGTCAGGTCTCGTCCACTCCACTGTCCTGCCAACAACAGCCATGGCAGGTTCCAGGTGGCTAGGCAAGATGACATCATCACCAAGCATTGCCACTATTGGCTGAGATGGACCAATTAGCTGAGCCTGACCTGGGAGGATAAAAGTTTTGTAATTCTTTCTACAAGAAATGACTGAAATGGTTAAACCCTATAAGGCTGTGTGAGCATCAAGAAACTCTTACTTATAGCTAATTATTCTCATATTCACCCCACCATAATAGCTTGAGTTAATTTTCTCCTAATTGGTAATTCTGTGTTGTCATCCTGACAGATACAGAATTCAACTTCAACTTTTTGGGGAGAGGAAATCCTCTGTGGAACTGAATGACTTTCCCAAAACATCCTCATCTGTATTTTGGGAAACAGTAGCTCTTGGGGGATGCATTATCTCATACTTGACATACAAGATGAGGAATGAACAAGTAATTCAAACTTATCTTAGGCAAACACTAAAATATGGTACTTAATAGTCATCCTTCCAGTTCACCATCTGAACATATCTAAAATGAAATTCAGATTCTCCAAAATTCAACTTGAAACCACGATACACCAAAAACACAATTTAAGTGTCAGTGTTGCTCTCCTAATGCAGAAGATTAGAATTGCCTTCAAGAAATAGCTTGTTCTGCCCAACATTAACTCACCTGGATAAGATGGTTTGCCTATGAAATTTTATGAGTGGCAAAAATACGTAGATAAAAATGTCAGAATGCTGTCAGAGGTCATTGGTCTTCCAGCAAGACAAACTCAAAGTAAATGTCAAAAACCAGCAGAAATGGTTTAAGACAAAGCACTGGAAAGTTCTGCAATTCAGCAATGAGTCAAGATATAAATCCTGTGAAACATCTATGGACAGATCTCAAAACAGCTGCTGGTACGAAGGCACCCTTCAACTCTTAGAGACCCGGAGCAGGTGGCAAAAGAAGAACGGTCCAAACGTCCACTAGACAGGTGTAATAAACTCAGTCATGGTGACAGGAGGCGATTGATTTCAGTTTTTTTCCCCAAAGGATATGCTACCAGATATTAAATTGAGTTTTGTGTAGGATGAGATCAGATCAGGCTTTTTTTCACTACTTTTTTGTGCTATTCCAGTGCAAACAAAGGAAATTAACATGTGAATACCAAAGCATTTTAATTGCAATTTTTTTTTTTTTTTTCTGGGAGAAGTTGTGCATTATCTGAAAGGATTGGAGCGGTGCCAGTATTTTTGGCCATGACTGTATATATGATATCAAAATACTTAAATAAGTGACAAATAGTACCTTCACAAGTGTTTGTTAGAAAAAGAAGGACAACAGAGTGATGGAAAATCAAGGAACTGAAGACACTGAGCTGAGATTTAAGGGACAGTCTGTCCTCCAGGTGAAGCATCCTTGACTTCTGAAAACCTGACACAAACCAAATGTGAGGTGTTAATGCACAAGAATACCATATGGGGAAAATGCATTTTGAAGTGGCATGTAGGCTGTGGAAAATAACCAACACATCATCTCATCGATCAAGACCAAAGAAGACCAAGAAGACCAAGACCAAGAAGATTTACACAGTAAATAGCCTATTTCTAGCTAGAAAATTAATTAATTTATTTGCACATTTTTAAAGTGATGATGGTCATTACAGTTTTTTTAACTCTTACCACCATTGTAATTTGAGTTAGATATTTCGTCAAAACTATAAACAGTTCAACTTCAAGAAGTCTCAATTTTTGAAAGTTTTAATTAATCTTTTTCAAACCTTTTGTACTTTTGAGACATTACAAATGACGTTTACGCAGTGAATGCAATGACTATGTGTTGTATGGATCTCCTAATCCAAGATTCCTGTATTTTTAGATTTTAATAAAATCTAACAACAAGGTGGTTTCTAGCCAAGCAGAACTGGCAAATAAGGCGGCTGCTAGTTGTCCTGATTTATCCATGTTTACAGGATACATCAGGAAAAATGTATCATACAAACTGTCAGTGTAACCGGCTACATTCACCGTGTTGGATAATGTAACAAGTGATTTAGATTCAACAGTGCCCCTTGCTGGCCATTCTTTCAATTTCATGTCCACCTCTATACATAGACAAATTCATTTAACCATAACACTCAGTGTTTCAGACTGTATGCTTCTACAGCAGCAAACAACACACACACAGACACAAAGAAAAAAATCCTCTTCTTACTCTTTCCTCTGTGGTTTTATGAGCTGCACTGTGAAATGAAAAATGTCGGCTATGGCATTTTTCCTTTCATTTTTACGTGCCCTACTTATCCTATTATAAACTACTGCTTCTGAGTTGTTGCTGATGAAATTTGGATTATGAAACTTCTGAGATTATAGGCTATATTCCATTCTATGTTTTTTGTTTGTTTGTTTGGTGTTTGTTTGTTTGTTTGTTTGTATGTTTGTTTGCTTGTTTCATGTGGGTCAGATGCTGTATAAAAATTTGGCTGTGGTAAAGAGTAAATGCCGACTATCTTTTGTTCTCAGGATAAATAGGTTCGATGAATCATTTTTAAATTAAAAGTTTGGAAAAGCCTCATCAGCATAGGTAACATTTAGGAAAAATAACAATAATAATTATTATAATAAACATAGACAGATCTACCTTTTACATGTCCCAAAGCGTTAGGTTTTCTTTGTTCGAACGAAAGTAGACTGTATGAGGACAAAGTCCTCAAAAAACAGGCGGCAGATGATGGCAGCTGCAATAAAGGCTTGGCAGAGCGTCTCAAGGGAGGAAACTTCAGGCAGTCATAGACTGCAAAGGATTTTCTTTCAAATATTGAATATAATCCTTAAATTTGTAGTTATGTATATTATGTATAGTTTGTCCAATGACTTCTGAGCCTCTGAAGATTATATGTATATATATATATATATATATATATATATATATATATATATATATATATATATATATCTTGAAGTAACTACCTCTTGAAGCTCATCGAGAGAATGCCAAGAGTGTGCAAAGCAGTAATCAGAGCACAGGGTGGCTATTTTGAAGAAACTAGAATATAAAACATGTTTTCAGTTATTTCACCTTTTTTGTTAAGTACATAACTCCACATGTGTTCATACATAGTTTTGATTCCTTCAGTGAGAATCTACAATGTAAATAGTCATGAAAATAAAGAAAACGCATTGAATGAGAAGGTGTGTCCAAACTTTTGGCCTGTACTGTATATATTCACAAGCTAGAAACTTAATTATTATTTTTCTTAAATAATGCTTGTCATACAAAGTCCAGTTCTGTATGACAAGAGGTAACATGAATTATTTGTCACCCAAGCAAAAACAAAGAAAAAGGAGACGTTTATGAGACAGGTCCATTGATTTACTGCAGGGGGCAGAGCAGCACCATGATCATGAGTTAGTGTGTGTCCCTAGCAGGATGGTCGATGAAGTTTGGGAAGGTTGCAAAACTGAATTAATGCTAAATTTTCTATACAGTGTGTGTGTGTGTCTGTGGCAAGACAGTAACTGTTGGTTTCAGCAGTTTAAAGGCAAAGATGAAAACCTGCGTATCAGGGTGGCCTTGTGGCTGCAGACACCATCACATAAAAAAGGTTTCAGTGCTGTTTGCTGGGAATCCGTTACACTTTCAAATGTCCAGCTGGGATGAAGGAACAAATGTTATTCTGACAACAGGCAATGACAGACTCGTTTTAATTAAAGCCTAAAAAGTGTTTGTATATTTTTAGAAATAATTCAACATTCCACAAAAAGTAAAATAACAACCAAAATATAACAATAATTTGACAAAAAATAGAGTTTAAACATAAGAGCATCAAAAATATCTTTCTACTACTCTACAACAGTGTAGTAAAGAAAACAAGCAAAGTAAGAACATATTTTTATCAACATAACACAACATCTCTAACACTCAAAATATAGCTGCAGATGTCGCATCAGACAATAATCTTGCTTGCATTGAATAACACAGCACCAAAGTGGTGTTTGTGACCCGCGTCCTAAATGAGACAATAATGTCTCTAATGTCTAAAATAGCATACATCTATCACGAATCCCAGCAAAACATTACAAAGCACGTTTCCATTCATTCCCAATGATGTACAGACAAGCTCTGAAAGTCCAAAATTAATCACAAATTTATTTAGTCACATTGTGTCACACTGTACAGGTGTGACAACCTGAGGGAGAACTGAATGTAGGTTTTCACCTGGTAAAAAGGAAAAAGTAAATGTTCACAAAGCATTCGGAAAATGAAAGACAATCAAGACACATCAATTGTGATCATCACAAACTCAGAGGGACTTCTGTTTTACATACTGATGTATGATCACTGATGTATTTTCTGTAATGCAAATTTAGTTACTTACATCAGTGCTCACTGTGGCATGTGTGCACTGATGTAAGTAACATCAGTGCACACATGCCAAGTAAAAAAAACAAACAAACTCTAAACATGCAGGAAACAAGACTGTAAAAGATTAGATAACAGACTGTAGCATGTGCACAGTTATTAACTTTTACTTAATGTCTGAAAAGAAAGATTTCAGATCAAACATCATGATGAATATTTATACTTCTATTTACTCTGTTCAAGCTTACAAAAGTCAGTTTTAGCTGCACACACACCTGATGTCACATTGTACAGGTGTGACAAACTGAGGGAGAGAGTTATATAAATTCTCACTAAGGAATAAGACAAAATTTAATCATTAAAAACATTAAAATATAATAATAAACAACACAATAAGATATGATACAAAAAATAATAGTAATAAAATATAATATCTTGTAATAAAACTAGAAACAAGGTAGTAAATACTGTTATAAAAACTGTATGTTCTCATGTTGAGTCATTTTCCTGCATTTTGAATCAACAACCTGAGACAGAGAGACGGTGGTGGTCAAGTCTCTTAGATTCTGAAGTCAACATGGATCAGTTTCCAGTCTTCCTCCTCGTCTCCACTTTTACAAATCCCAGTGTGGAAGTGGGAAACATCAACACTGGCAGCTGTGACATGAAATCCAAAGCTGATGTGCTCAGCTCCTTTTCTCTGTCTGATGGCTTCAAATGTCTGCTGGATGTGAGCAGAGATGAAGAAGCTGCTCAGAGCTCAGAGGGACTCAGACTGTTCCAGCGCTGCTTGGAGCCGCTGGAGAAAGGAAGTGGAGAGCAGCTGTTCAACAGGATCACAGCAGGGAGCTGCACTTCATTTACCTGCTTTACTGTCAGTGAACTCTCTGATGAGGAACCGGGAAAATTACCATCGTGTAAAATGACTCCCAATGACTGATGACACTTTATCTTCTCTGAATTTCCCCTTCTTTGAGTCTCTCTTCTCCTCCTTCTTCCTCTCTCCCTCCTCTCTCTCCAGTCTTTCTTCAGCTTCAGCTCTTCCCTCAGTCAGCTGATCTTTCTCCTGCAGCTCTTCCTGATTCTCTGTTTCTCTCTCCTTCAAATCCATGTGGGATTTCTCCTCCTGACTTTCCAGAGCTTTTCCTTTCTGCTGTTCCTCTGCCTGAGTCTTCCTCTCTCTGTTATCCCTCTGTTTCTCTACCTCCTTCAGCTCCTTCAGTTCCTCTCTGATCTGCTCCATCTGGCTCTCTGCTAGTTTCTTCCTTTTTGTTGCTGCAGTAAGTTCACACTCTTTGTTTTCCAGTATTTTCTCTTCATCTCGTAGTTGTTTCTCAAAATAGTCCTTTCTCCTCTCCAGATTCTTTTTGTCCTGTAACAGAAAACTTAGGTCTTCATCTTTCTCTTTCTTTGCTGTGTCTTTTTGTTTTTTGAGGTCTGTCTTCTCTCCCTCCTTCTCATGTATTTTTCTTCTCACTGACTGAAGTTCCTTCTCGTTCTCATCCCTCTGTCTCTCCATCTCCTCCAGCTTTAATTTGTTTTCCTCTCTTTTGTTCTCCAGTTCAATCTTCTGTCTCATCAGTTTATGACACTGTATTACCCAGTGTTTCCTTTCCTCCTGTTTCTTTTGCAGCTTCCTCCAGTTTGGCCTTTTTCTTGTCCAGATCCTTCAGTGTCTCTCTTTCTGTCTTGAGCTGCTTCTGGTTTCTTCCTTCCTCCTTCAGGGACTGAAGTTCAGTGTTGTTACCCTGAGAGTTGGTTTTGCTCTCCTCCTTCTTTCTCTCTGTGCGAAACAGAAACAGGAAACGATGTTAGTTGATGTTAAAACCTGTTGTGTTGATGGAGTTTTGTCTTTTAGAGAGAAAAGGCACCAAACTGAAGAAAATACAGGAACACTGAAAACATGAAGCTGAAAACATGTTTGTCAGAGAGGCTGACTGATGGCATGGGAATATGATTCAGCATGAAATAACCTTTTCAATAGCCTTTCAAAAATAAACTTCATTTTTTTCTTTATATTTTAACCTTTTATATAACCTTTGAGAAATCTTTTTTTTTTTCCTTTTTGTGTTTGTTTCATTTCCTCTAGTCTTAGTAGAGAGACAAATAAGATAAAGGCAGAGAGGTGATGACAGGCAGCAAAGAGCCCAGGCCACTTTGACAAGAACTGAGCCTTTAAGATACGCCCTCTACTGGTTGACTGATCAAGGTGCACCTATCACAACTATTTTCTACAGTAAACGTTAAACAGTGGAGTATTTTGTTGAGGTTTTGGAGTTAATGAAATTCATGAAAAAACAGAATCATTCACATCACTGTAATCATCAAAGAGATGCGGTGGTAATCTGACATAAAGAAAGGAGAGGAAAATGAATGTGTTACTCACTGATTTTGTTAAGTCTCCATTTCCACACAACAAAGACGACAGCAGCAACACACAGGAAGACAACAGACAAGCTGATGGCGACAGACAAGCCGATGGCGACAGGAACAGCACAAGACGGGCAGAAATCATCTGAAATGATAAAACACAGAACAACATGACATTTGTATAAAACTTGATCACTTGTTTAAATCTAAAAATGGCTCACATTTTACACATCTATAAAAGCCCTCTGACCTGGGACGTGGATGTGTGTGTCCCTGCTCTGGTTGATGCTGAGCTGCTGAACCCTGCAGGTGAAGCTGTTGCTGTGGCTCTTCTCCACAGTCACTCTGCTGCTGACAGTATAGAGGCCATCAGGACCTCTGACTGTCTCTGGAGCTCCAGCAGAGAGGAGCTTTCCCTCAGCGTGCAGCCAAAACAGCTCAGGCTCTGGGTACCAGCCTTCACTTTCACACTCTAAAACCACTCCACTGCTGCTTTTGGTCACATTGAGGACAGGAGA